>NW_026126232.1:0-97661 GCF_943737965.1 Phodopus roborovskii | reverse complement strand
TTGAGACTTGTATCTTACTTTCTATTATGATTATGTAGAGTAATTTCGAGTTGGTGTTGTGTCAGTCTATCAGCCTGACAGTGTTTATTAGATAAGATTCTCTGATCCTGAGATTGTTAAATTATTCAATTTGTAAAATCATTGTTGACTGTGTCCTTCATGGGTCAGTTTTGTTGCAAAGTCTCAGAAACTGATGATGCAGAAATAATACAGTTTTATTTAAAATATTGTTTAATCATTTGATTGTTAAAAATCTATTATTACATAATCAGTAATCACTCAGTGTCCCTCATTCTCTGGGCACTGCTTCTGGGACCAATCTCTTTCTTTGTCAATCGCACAGCAGCTAAAACCATAATGGATGACAAAATCATTAGTCACGTAATGAAATAAGGAAATAATTGGATAGTCCTACATCCTTCACTTTCATAAGATGGAACCAAACTCCTGTGATTGTCAAGAGGTAATATTTAGATAATTAAATAATGCCAAAGTATTAACTCCCATGGAAGAATGGCCAGAGTCGAATCATGAAAGACAACATCTTTATCGACTTAAATAATTAATATGTAATGAAAAGTAATTGATTAAAGACACGGTGGTGCATACTCAAATGCCACATGCAGAAGTCATACCGTTCTCCTCCTGGAATAATGACTTACTTAAAAACTTAAATTGATAATTAATTAGTTGGTGCTTTATAATAACTCTGACAAGATGGCACCAAACTTGTGAACATATGGCTGATGTAATGATCTATTTCAGTAGCTAAATATTCAAGTTATTATATTATGTTACATCATCATCTCCCAAAATCTGAATCCAAAAGGGACTTATGGTCCATAACATTGCCTTATTTTAGATAAGTTAATTAAATAATGAATTATTATTATTTAATATCCTAATTTTGCAGTTAAATAAGTAACTCTAGTATTAGATCTTGTGACGGTCTGGCATGACTGACTCCCATAAGGAGGCTCAAAACTCCAGTGATTACTGAATAAATAATGACAGATTTTCATAATTAAATGAACAAAAATGAAACAATTGGATGGTGTTTTGTACGTGACTCCTATGAGATTGCTCAAAACTGAAGAGATCATTGAGTTTTTAATCATAGATTTGAACAAAAAAATAAATGAATAATGAGATAATTTCTCATAATGCAACCCTAGAGAGATAACAAAATGATATCACCATTGATTTAAATAAATAAATAATGAAATCACAGGAGACAACACCAACAAGGTGGATCCAGACTCCACTCTTCCTGGAGTAGTAAAAGACAGATTTGAGAAATGAAATAATCAAATATTTAGATTGTCTGGCACAATTGAATGACACAAGGTGGTGCCAAACTTCAGGGTTCACAGTTTATATAATGAAGCAATTGAAGAATTACATCTTTAAATATGTAAGTGGTTGAATTTTTTTTGTATCATCAATTCCTGGGCAGACATGGCAGACATGATATTGTATGCTGCCATTGTGGATTTTTAAAATTCCGTAACTCAATAATCATATAATCATAATTCCTTTCCTGATGAAATCTGCTGGCCTGACATCATCAACCAGAGCCTGAATCTCAGTTGTGGTGTGGCGGGACCTGAGATGATGGGCCCATACCTGTTGTAGGAGTAATTGCTAAAATGTTGACATCAGCTCAAAAGATGGCTGAAGCACGGGCATCACCGGCAGAGCTGACAGAGATCAGTTCATCCGTGCTCTGGGTCGTCATCATTTCTGCGAGGTCTCGGTGATGGAGCCAACCTCCTTGTGCCACTATTTCTTCTCATTGTAGATTACAACCAATTTGGAGATGTGGAGGAAGAGCAGGGAGTCAAACACCCAGACGACTCTGCCTGCCTTGGTGAAGTTCTTGTACTTCTCGGGGGGCACCATGGAATGTTCTGGACTCAATCATCCTGCATCCATCGTACTCTGGGAGATGCATAGATCATTCAGAAAATGCTCTGCCCGTGTCTACAACTTTCCTAATCTTGTCCCTGATAGATATTTGCATCCTAACCGTAATCGGTGATGGCACTGTCTGTTGTTTACATAATTTAAAGAATTAAATAAGTCAGTAATCCTAATGGTCAGAATAAAAAGGTGATGTAGCATGTTACTGACAAGTCAGAATGACAAGACTCCAGTCATGAAGGATGTCCTCATCATCAATTGAAACAATTAATCATAAAATGTGATGATATTGCATATGAGCTCCCCAAGAGGGAGCTTTACAAGACTCTTCATGGAATAGAGGATTATAGATTTACATAATTATACAAATCTTTACATTATCTTGGGTCTAAACAAGAACTGTCAATTTAAATAATTTAATTATGTAATGAGATTATCTGTGGCACCATACTCCAGATGTCATGGATGATATAATCATTGTTTCACCTAACCAAATAATCAAATAAAGAGTTGATGTAACTTCATCCACTTCATTAACATGGCTCCAAACCAGACTCGTGAATATTGCCGTCCTGATTAATTTAAATATTTTACTTACATAATATGTAGATGGTCTAAAAAACTTGACTCCCACATCGTGGAACCATAATCCACTGATCATGGATTATCTATAGCCTTATTTTAATAATTAATTTACAAAACGATCTGAGGATGAAATGCTCTGCCGCATTTACACAATTTTCTTCTCACTAGACTACAACATTATTGTGTGAAAGTCCCAAGTTCATCCCTTATGTGATTACAGAATTTAGTAGTAAAATGTGTAAATGTGGACATGACATTGCATATGCAGGGTTTTTAGAAGATCAAATATTTAATGTTGGATGGCTTCCTCAAAACTGATTGACTAGATTACAATAATTTCTAAGTCTCTTCTAACAAATGGATTGTCACCGTCCTCAAGGAAGTAAACAATGGAAAACTCACCTTTTGATGAATAATTATGAGCCTTATTATCTTTTGTTCCATAGTTTTACTTCTTAGGAGAGAGAGCATTCATAAACAGAAGCCTTTGCACTGTTTCTCCACAGACTATGTTGTCTGATAATTAGGTTATCTTGAATTAACCAGTAAAAGCTGTAGGCAAACATCAAGAGATTTAGTTATGACTTGTTTAGGCGAATCAAATGCTGTCATTGAAAGTGTTAGGAGATAGTTATCTCGGGAGACTGTAATGTCCCATGATAACACTTTCTTGAAGCTGCTCTCTGGTCCTTGGCCCATGATACCAGGATACAGAATGCAAGCAGGGTTGCCAGGCAACATTTATGAACCAACATTCTCTCACATTCTAGTGTCCCTCCCCCTTGCTAAATGGAGTGTACTCACCGATGAACTAACATTACAGCCTCACTGAGTTTCTCACAAAAACAAAGCAGAGCTCATTCTTTGTAGTTCTACATATTTACCAGTCTCTCAACGTACAACATGCCTATAGTGACATGAGCATGAAAATGAAAGCATCATTGAGCCACGCAAGTACAATGATGAGTATTTTAAACCTGTTTTCTATGCTTCAATTTTCTAATTTCTAGAATGGAAACAATACAATTAAGACCACTACCATAATCCTTTTCTCTTTATTGAAAAGAAAATAAACTCCTCTTCATCCTCTTACCTTTAGAGGAGCTTGATCCCATGGTTTCCCAGAGTTGTTTAAATTTGCATCAAGCGGATGATTAGGGATTTTGAGCAGTGTCTTATGTTTCTTTAATTCATTTTGGATTCCTCAATTGACTGTTCTCTATTAAGTCCTGTACCCCGCTTTCTAATATGGTTATTTAGAGTTATATATTGTTGGTGGTGTGTCATGTTATCAGCCCGACAGAGTTCATTCGATGAGATTCCCAGATCAGGAGATTATTCAGTTATTCCATTTTGAAAATCGGTGGTCACTGTGTCCTTTATGGGCCAGTTCTGTTGCAACCTCACAGAAACTGATGATACGAATCAGTACAGTTTTATAAATCATGTAATCATTCGATTGTTAAAAATTTACTATTATGTAATCAGTAAACACTGTATAAGGCAGTGTCCCCTATCTCTGGGCACTCCTTCTGGTACCGATCTCCTGCTGTGTCAATCCCACAGCAGCTAAATGACAGATGACACCATCATTACTTACGGAATCAAATAAGTCAATAATTGGATAGTCCTCCATACTTAACTTTCATAAGATGGGACCAAGCTCCAGTGATTGTCAAGGAAGTAGTGCCTAGATAATTAAATAATGCCACGTGATTAACTCCCATGGAGGAATGTCCCTACTCCAGCCAAGAAGAACAACATCTTCATCAATTGAAATAATTAATATATAATGGAAAATGATTGAATAATGACATAGTTGTGCAAACTTAAATCCCACATGGAGTAGTCAGACTGATCTCTTCCTGGAATAATGATGTTTTTAAAAAATTAAATTGATAATCAATTAGTGGGCCTTTTATAGTAACACTGACGAGATGGCACCAAAGTCCTAAACCTATCGCTGATGTAAAGATCTATTTACATAGCTAAATGATAAAGTGATGAGATGATATTACATCATCAACCCCCAAAATCTGACTCCAAGAGGGACTTATGTTCCATAATATTACCTGTATTTTAAATACGTAAATTAAATGATGATTTATCACTTAATTTCCAGTTTAACCTTTAAAGAAGTAAATGTAGTATTAGATGATGTGATTGTCTGGTACAATGGTCTCCCCTAAGGAGGCTCAAAACTCCAATGATCACTGAATGCATAATGACAGATTTTAATAATTAAATGAATAAACATTAAACAAGTGGATGGTGTTTTATGCGTGAAGCATAAATGATTGCTAAATACTGAAGAGACATTGAGTTCTTAATCATAGATTTGAACTAAAAATGAATGAATAAAGAAATAATTTCTCATAAGTCACCCCTAGAGATATAACAAAATGATATCAACATTGGTTTAAATAAAGGAAGGAGAAATAAAGAAAGATAGAAAGAAAGAACTCACAAGGTACATTTTAACACCCACAAGTTGGATCCAGACTCCACTCTTCCTGAAGTAGAAAAAGACAGATTTGAATAATGAAATAATCACATAGTTAGATCGTCTGTCACACTTGAGTCACACAAGGTGGCACCAAACTTCAGGGATAACAGATTATATAATGAAAGAATTTAATAATTACATCGTTAAATATGTAAGACGTTGAAATTTTTTTGTATCATCAATTCCTGGGCAGACTTGCCAGATATGAAAATGTATGCTGTCATCACGCATTTTTAAAATGCCATCAGTTAATCGTCAGATAATCTTACTGTCTTGCCTGATGAATTGTGCTGGCCTGATATGATCATAAGCGCTTGTATCTCTGTTGTTGTGCAGCAGGACGTGAGATAATGGGCCCAATCCTGGCGTGGTAGTGGTATCCACAATGTTGATAACAGCTGAAAAGATTGCTGCAGCAGGGGCATCATCAGCATAGCTGAGAGAGAGATGTTTTTCTGTGTTCTGTGTCATCATCCTTTTGCCAGGTCTCAGTGATGGTGGCGACCTCCTAGTTCCACTCCTTCTTCTCATGGTAGATCACAACCGATGTGAAGATGTGGAGGAAGAGCAGGTAGTCAACACCCAAACCACCGTGCTGGCCTTGGTTAAGAAGTCCTTGTACTTCTCGGAGAGCACCGTGCAACCTACTGGACTCAATCATCCAGCAACCCTCGTTCTCTGGGAGATGCATAGATCATTCAGAAAATGCTGTGCCCGTGTCTACAACGTTCCTAACCTTGTCCATGACAGATATTTGCACCCTAACTGTAATCGGTGATGGCACTGTCTGTCGTTTACATAATTTAAAGAATTAAATAAGTCAGTAATAGCTAACTGTCACAATAAATAGGGGATGTAGCATTTTACTGGCAGGGAAGCATGACCAGACTCCAGTCATGAAGGATGCCATCATCATCAATTGATTCAATGAATCATATATTGTGATGATATTGCACATTAACTCCAAAAGAGGGAGCTTTACAGGTCTCTTCATGGAATGGAGTCTTGTTGTTTACACAACTATACAAATATTTACATTATCTTGGGGATTGATACAAATTGTCAATTTAAATACATTAATTATGTAATTAGATGATCTGTGGCACCAGATTCCAGGTGTCATGGACGATATAATCACTGTTTTATGTAATTAAATAATCAAATAATGAGTTCATGTAACATCATCCACTTCCCTAAGGTGGTTCCAAACCAGGCTCATGAACGATGCTGTCATGATTAATTTAAATATTTCAACTACATAATTGATATTAAGATGGTCTATAATAATTGTCTCCCACACAGCGAATTGAGAGAGAAGTAGGAGAAAATGAGGTGGAGGAGAGGAAGGCATGTGCGATCAGGAGGATTGAGCCTGGTTAGGAATCAAAGATAGGAAGGAGAGAGAGAGACAGAGACAGAGAGAGATAACATAAAAGAGGGAGCCAATATTGGTTTGAAGATAAAGTTGAACACAAAGAAAGGTCGAGAGAACTACAAGACTGCTCCCAACTAACAATCTCAGCTTCCATGGAAAGGCTATCATAAATTCCTTTCCCGGAGAGTGAGATCAACAACTACCTTTTCCATGGAGCCCTCAACTAATGCCTGTTGAAAATAGGAACAAACACCCATACATAAACACTGAGTCGAAATAGAACCCAGAAGCAGATGGAGAGGAGAAGACCATGCGGTAGAAGCACATAGAGACAGCTTACCTGAACAAGGAGGAGCTAAGGGCCACTAGACTGATAGCTGGGAAGCCAGCAGGGGAGTGACTCGGGTCCCATAGAATATGGGTCTCAGCCACAACGTCTGAGCAGTCTAAGAGACCTTAGACAGTGGAGCCAGGATGTATCCCTGATGCACAAAAGGACTTTGCAAACATATCACCCATGGAGGGATAACTGCCCTATTCAAGAGACAGGAGAGAAGCCCTAGTCCCTACTTAACAGGACCTGTCACATCTGCATGACCCCAACTGGATGGCAATCCCCTACATATGGAATTGTGGTGGGGGGATGGGAGAGGAGGGTGTTTAGAGTGCATGAGAGAGGGCAGAGAGGGTAAAAGGGAGGGAAGGAGGAAGGGAGGGCTAGAGGGGTGGGAGGGAGAGGGAACTGGGATCGACATGTAAAATAATAAATTAAAAAAAAAATGTTTTGACTCCAAAATTAAAGTTCAAGAACAAGTTACTGGGGAAAAGGATTTCTATTTTTGTTTCCACAGAAAATGAAAAGATGTGGGTTCCTTCCAGACTAATGTGGTTTGATCAAGCCAGACAGCCTGAAACAGAGTACAAGCTGATCCTCCATTCAAAACAGCTGGACAAAACAGCCCTACAGACTACAGCTAGGATATCTGAATCTTCTTCGAATCCCCCAAGACAGCGCCCCTTACCAGCTGGAAGTAGTATGAACAGAACGACGCCCAAATTCCCAAATATTGTGTATAAAAGTTTGTTTTCATTTAATTGGACTTCGTTATATAAAATGAAATAAAAACTATAAATAATAAAAAAAATAATTGCCTCCCACATCATGTCATCACAATCCACTGATCATGGATTATCATATGTCCTATTTTAATAATCAACTATCAACATAATCAGAGGATAAAAAGGTCTGCCATACTACACACAATTGACTCTCAGTTTACTCCCACATGATTATGGGAAACTCCCAGGTTCATCACTTATTTAATCGAAGAGCAGAGTAGTAACATGTTGAAATGCTGAACTGTCATTGTGTATGCAGGATTTTTAGAAGTTATCACATATTTAATGTTGGATGGCTGCCTCAACAGAGATGGACTGAAATCCAATAATCACTAAGTCTACTCTAACAAATGTATTAACACCTTCCTGAAGGAAGTCAACAATGGCAAACTCACCATTTGATGAATAATTGTGAGTCTTATTATCTTTTGTTCCATAGTTTTTCTTCTTAGGAGAGACAGTATTCATAAACAGAAGACTTTGACCTGTTTCTCCACAGACTACGTTCTCTGATGATTAGGTAATCTTGAGTTTGATAAACAGTAAAAGCTGTAGGCACACTTCCAGAAGTGTCGCTATGACTTGTTTAGGCACATCAAATGCTTTTATTAAAAGTTTTAGGAGATAGTTATCATGGGAGGCTCTTATGTCCCATGATAATACTTTCTCGAAGCTGCTCTCTGGTCCTTGGCCCATGATGATACCAGATTACAGAATGCAAGCAGGGTTGCCAGGCACCATTTATGAACCAACATTCTGTCACATTTAGTGCCCCTCCTGCATGCTAAAAGGAGTATTTCCACCAATGAACTAACCTTACACCCTCATGGTGTTTCTCACAAAAACAAAGCAGGGTTCTCTCTTTTGAGTTCTACATATTTACCAGTCTCTCCAACTACAACATGCCTATAGTGACATAAGCACGAAAACGAAAGCATCATTGTGCACTTCAAGTACAATGAATAGTATTTTAAACCTGTTTTCTATGCTTCAATTTTCTAATTCCTAGAATGGATACAATACAATTAATTGCCTCAAACACAAAACTTTTCTCTTTTTTGAAAATAAAATAAAACCTATTCATTCTCTGTCCTTTAGAGGAGCTTCATCCCATGGTTTCTCAGCATTGTTTAGATTTTAATTGGTCCAGAACAGCCAGGGCCAGGGCCAGGCCAGGCCAGGTCCAGGGCCAGGGCCAGGGCCAAGGCCAGGGACAGTGCCAGGGCCAGGGCCAGGGCCAGGGCCAGGGCCAGGGACAGTGCCAGGGCCAGCGCCAGGGCCAGGGCCAAAATTAAATTGATAATAATTTAAATTGATAATAAATTAAATTCATAATAAATTAAATTGATACTAAATTAGTAGGCATTTTATATAAACACTGACGAAATGGCACCAAAATCCTAAACATATTGCTGATGTTAAGATGTCTTTATATAGCTAAATGATGAAGTAATGAGATGATGTTACATCAACACACAAAATCTGACTCCAAAAGGGCCTTATGGTCCATAACTTTACCTGTAATTTAAATTCATTAATTAAGTGATGAATTATCATTGTATTTCCTAGTTTAACATTTAAGGAAATAAGTGTAGTATTCGATGATGTGATGGTCTGGCACAATGGACTCCCCTAAGGAGGCTCAAAACTCCAGTGATCACTGAATACATAATGACAGCTTTTCTTAATTAAATGAATAAATTAAAACCAGTGAATGGTGTTTTATGGGTGAAGCCTAAATGATTGCTCAATACTGAACGGTCATTGAGTTCTAAATCATTGATATGAACAAAAAATGAATGAATAAAGAGATAATTTCTCATAATTAACCCCTGGAGAGATGACAAATCGATATCAACATTGATTTAAAGAAAAAAAGGAAGAGGAAAGAAAGAAAACAATAAATAAAGAAAGAAATCACAAGAGGCAATTTGAATCCAACCAGGTGGATCTAGACTCCACTCTTCCTGGAGTAGAAAAAGACAGATTTGTATAATAAAAGACAGATTTGTATAATAAAAAAATCAGATAGTGTGTCACACTTGAGTCATACAAGGTGGCGCCAAACTTCAGGGATCACACATTATATAATGAAAGAATTTAATAATTACATCTTTAAATATGTAAGTTGTTGACCTTTTTTTGTATCTTCAAATCCTGGGCAGACTTGACAGATATGGAAATGTATGCTATCATCACGCATTTTTAAAATGCCATCAGTTAATCCTCAGATAATCATACTGTCTTGCCTGATGAATTTTGTTGGCCTGATCTCATCACAAGGGCCTGAATCTCTGTTGTTAATAATTAATAAGTTAATAAGGTAATAAGTTAATAATAATAATAATAAGTTAATAATAATAAGATATTAATTGGATAGTCCTCCATATTTAACATTCAAAAGATGGAACCAAACTCCAGTGATTGTCAAGGAAGTAGTACTTAGAAAATTAAATAATGCCATGTGATTAACTCCCATAGTGGAATGGCCCAATTCTAGTCAAGAAGAACAACATCTTCATCGATTTAAATCATTAATATATAATGAAAAATGATAGAAAAATGACATGGTGGTGCATACTTAATACTACATGGAGTAGTCAGACTCATCTCTTCCTGGAATAATGATGATTTTAAAAAATTAAATTGATTATTATTTAGTGGGCCTTTTTTATTGAAACTGACGAGATGGCACCAAAGCCCTAAACCTATCGATGATGTAAATATCTATTTACATAGCTAAATGATAACATAATGAGATGATATTACATCATCAACTCCCAAAATCTGACTCCAAAATGGACTTATGGTCCATAACATTACCTGTATTTTAAATACGTAAATGAAATGATGAATTATTACTTAATTTCCTAGATTAACAGTTTAAGAAGTAAGGGTAGTATTAGATGACGTGATGGTCTGGTACAACGGGCTCCCCTAAGGAAGCCCAAAACTCAAGTGATTTCTGAATACATAATGACATAGTTTCATAAATAAAACATTAAACAAGTGAATTGTGTTTTATGCATGAAGCCTAAATGATTGCTCAATACTGAAGAGATATTGAGTTCTTAATCATATATTTGAACCAAAAATGAATGAATACAGAGATAATTTCTCATTATTCACCCCTAGAGAGATAAGAAAATTATGTCAACATTGATTTAAATAAAGAAATGAAGAAAGGAAGAAAGAAAGAAAGGAAGAAAGAAAGAAAGAATTCACAAGATACAATTTAACACCAACAAGGTTGATCCAAACAGCACTCTTCCTGGAGTAGAAAAAGACAGATTTGAATAATGAAATAATCAGATAAGTTAGATCGTCTGTCACACTTGAGTCACAAAAGGTGGCGCCAAACTTCAGGGATCACAGATTATATAATGAAAGAATTTAATAATTACATCTTTAAATATGTAAGCCATTGACCTTTGTTTTGTATCATCAATCCCTGGGCAGACTTGCCAGATATGAAAATGTATGCTGCCATCACGCATTTTTAAAATGCCATCAGTTAATCGTCAGATAATCATACTGTCTTGCCTGATGAATTCTGTTGACATGACCTAATCACAAGCTCCTGAATCTCTGTTGTGGAGCGGCAGGACGAGAGATAGTGGGCCCAATCCTGGCGTAGCAGTAGTAGCCACAATGTTCATAAGAGTTGAAAAGATGGCTGCAGCAGGGGCATCAATAACATACCTGAGAGACAGATGTTCTTCTGTGTTCTGAGACGTCCTCCTTTTGCCAGGTCTCGGTGATTGTGCCGACCTCCTAGTGCCACTCCTTCTTCTCATGGTAGATCAAAACCGATGTGATGATATGGAGGAAGAACAGGTAGTCAACACCCAGACTACCATGCCGGCCTTGGTGAAGTCCTTGTACTTCTCAGAGGGCACAGTGCAAGCTTCTGGACTCAATCACCCAGCAACCCTCATACTCTTGGAGATGCATAGATCATTCATAAAATGCTCTGCCCCTGTCTACAACTTTCCTAACCTTGTCGCTGACATATTTTTGCACCCTAACCGTAATCAGTGTTGGCACTGTTTGTGGTTTACAAAATTTAAAGCATTACATAAGTCAGTAATAGCTAACAGTCACAATAAATAGGGGATGTAGCATTTTACTGGCAGGGAAGCATGGCCAGACTCCAGTCATGAAGGATGTCATCATCATCATTTGAGTCAATGAATCATAAAATGTGAAGATATTGCAAATTATATCCACAAGGGGGAGCTTTACAGGTCTCTTCATGGAATGCAGGATTGTTGTTTACATAACTATACAAATATTTACATTATCTTGGGGATTAACACAGATTGTAAATTTAAATACATTAATTATGTAATTAGATGATCTGTGACACCAGATTCCTGGTGTCATGGATGATTTAATCATTGTTTTATATAATTAAATAATCAAATAATGAATTCATGTAACATCATCCACTTCCCTAAGGTGGCTCCAAACCAGGCTCATGAACGATGATGTCTTGATTAATTTAAATATTTTAACTACATAATTGATATTAAGATGGTCTATAAAATTGCCTACCACATCGCGTCACCACAATCCACTGATCATGGATTATCTAATGTTCTATTTTAATATTCAAATAACAACATAATCAGAGGAAAAAATGTTCTGCCATACTCCACACAATTGACTCTCAGTTTACTCCCAAATGATTGTGGGCAATTCCCAGGTTCATCCCTTTTTTAATCACAGAGCAGAGTAGTAACATGTTTAAATGCTGAACTTTCATTGTGTATGCAGTGTTTTTGGAAGATATCACACACTTAATGTTGGGTAGCTGCCCCAAAAGAGATGGACTGAAAACCAATAATCACTAAGTCTACTCTAACAAATGGATTATCACCTTCCTGAAGGAAGTCAACAATGGCAAACTCACCATTTGATGAATAATTGTGAGTTTTATTATCTTTTGTTCCATAGTTTGACTTCTTAGGAGAGAGAGTTCTCAAAACAGAAGACTTTGATCTGTTTCTCCACAGACTACGTTCTCTGATGATTAGGTAATCTTGAATTTGGTAACCAGTAAGAGCTGTAGGCACACTTCCAGAGGTGTGGCTATGATGTTTTAGGCGAATCAAATGCTGTCATTAACAGTTTTAGGAGATACTTATCTTGGGAGACTGTAATGTCCCATGACAACACTTTCTCGAAGCTGCTCTCTGGTCCTTGGCCCATGATACCAGGATACAGAATGCAAGCAGGGTTGCCAGGCAACATTTATTAACCAACATTCTGTCACATTCTAGTGAACCTCCCACATGCTAAAAGGAGTACACCCAGTGATGAAGTAACCTTACACCCTCACTGAGTTTCTAACTAAAACAAAGCAGGGTTCTCTCTTTTGAGTTCTACATATTTACCAGTCTCTCAAGCCACAACTTGCCTATAGTGACATAAGCATGAAAACGAAAGCATCATTGTGCCATTCAAGTACAATGATGAGTATTTTAAACATGTTTTCTATGTTTCAATTTTCTAATTTCTAGAACGGAAACAATACAATTAATCGCCTGTACCATAGTCCATTTCCCTTTATTGAAAAGAAAATAAACTCCTCTGCATCCTCTTACCTTTAGAGGAGCTTGATCCCATGGTATCTCAGAGTTGTTTAGATTTGCATTAAGCTAATGATTAGGGATTTCGAGCAGAGGCTTACCTTTCTTTCAGTCCTTTTGGATTCCTCAATTGACTGTTCTCTATTAAGTCCTGTACCCCGCTTTCTAATATGGTTATTTAGAATTATTTATTGTTGGTGGTGTGTCATGTTATCAGCCCGACAGAGTTCATTCGATGAGATTCCCTTATCAGGAGTTTATTCAGTTATTCCATTTTGAAAATCGGTGGTCACTGTGTACTTCAAGGGTCCGTTCTGTTGCAACCTTTCAGAAACTGATGATGCGAAACAGTACAGTTTTTTTAAAATCGTGTAATCATACTATTGTTAAAAACCTACTATTACATAATCAGTAAGCACTGTATAAAGCAGTGTCCCCCATTCTCTGGGTACTGCTTCTGTTACTGATCTCCTGCTGTGTCAATCCCACAGCAGCGAAATGACGGATGAAACCATCATTACTTATGCAATCAAATAAGTTACTATTTGGATAGTCCTCCATATTTAACTTTCAAAAGATGGAACCAAACTCCAGTGAATGTCAACGTAGTAGTACATAGATAATTAAATAATGCCATGTGATTAACTCCCATGTAGGAATGGCCTGACTCCAGTCAAGAAGCACATCTTCATCGATTTAAATAATTAATATATAATGAAAAACAATTGAAAAATGACACGGTGGTGCATACTTTAATCCCACGTGGAGTAATCAGACTGATCTCTTCCTGGAATAATGATGTTTTTAAAAAATTAAATTGATTATTAATTAGTGGGCCTTTTATAGTAACACTGACGATATGGCACCAAAGTCCTAAACCTGTCGCTGATGTAAAGATCTATTTACATAGATAAATGATGAAGTAATGAGATGATATTACATCATCAACTCCCAAAATCTGACTCCAAAAGGGACTTATGGTCCATAACATTACCTGTATTTTAAATATGTAGTTTAAATGATGAATTATTAATTAATTTTATAGTTTAACAGTTAAAGAAGTAAGTGTAGCATTACATGATGTGATGGTCTGGTACAAAGGTCTCCCCTAAAGAGGCTCAAAAATCAGGTGGTTACTGAATACATAATGACAGATTTTCATGATGAAATGAATAAACCTTTAGCAAGTGGATGGTGTTTTATACGTGAAGCCTAAATGATTGCTCAATCCTGAAGGGACATTGAGTTCTTAATCATAGATTTGAACAAAAAATGAATGAATAATGAGATAATTTCTCATAGTTCACCCATAGAGAGATAACAAAATGATATGAACTTTGATTTAAATAAAGAAAGGAAGACAGAAAGAAAGAATTCACAAGATACAATGTAACACCATCAAGGTGGATCCAGACTCCACTCTTCCTGGAGTAGAAAAAGACAGATTTGAATAACGAAATAATCACATAGTTAGATCGTCTGTCACACTTGAGTCACAAAAGGTGGCACTAAACTTCAGGGATCATGAAATGAAAGAATAATGAAAGAATTTAATAATTGAATATTTAAATATGTAAGCTGTTGACCTTTTTCTGTATCATCAATTCCTGGGCAGACTTGCCAGGTATGAAACTGTATGCTGTCATCAAGCATTTTTAAAATGCCATCAGTTAATTGTCAGATAATCATACTGTCTTGCCTGATGAATTCTGTTGGCCTGACCTCATCACAAGCTCCTGAATCTCTGTTGTGGTGCAGCAGTACGTGAGATAGTGGCCCAATCCTGCCATAGCAGTAGTAGCCACAATGTTGATAACAGCTGAAAAGATGGCTGCAGCAGGGGCATCACCAGCATAGCTGAGAGAGAGATGTTCTTCCGTGTTCTGAGTCGTCATCCTTTTGCCAGGTCTCGGTGATGGTGCCGACCTCCTAGTGCCACTCCTTCTTCTATGGTAGATCACAACCGATTTGAAGATGTGGAGGAAGAGCAGGTAGTCAACAGCCAGACCACCGTGACGGCCTTGGTGAATTCCTTGTACTTCTCGTATGGAACTGTGCAACCTCCTGGACTCAATAACCCAGCATCCCTCGTACTCTGGGAGGTGCATAGATCATTCAGAAAATGCTCTGCCTGTGTCTACAACGTTCCTAACCTTGTCCCTGACAGATTTTTGCACCCTATTCGTAATCGGTGATGGCACTGTCTGTCGTTTACATAATTTAAAGAATTAAATAAGTCAGTAATAGCTGTCACAATAAATAGGGGATGTAGCATTTTACTGGCAGGGAAGCATGGCCAGACTCCAGTCATGAAGGATGTCATCATCATCAATTGAGTCAATGAATCATAAAATGTGAAGATATTGCACATTAACTCCACAAGAGGGAGCCTTACAGGTCTCTTCATGTAATGCAGGATTGTTGTTTACATAACTATACAAATATTTACATTATTTTTGGGATTAACACAGATTTTCAATTTAAATTCATTGATTATGTAATTAGATGGTCTGTGGCACCAGATTCCAGGTGTCATGGACGATATAATCATTGTTTTATGTAATTAAATAATCAAATAATGAGTTCATGTAACATCATCCACTTCCCTAAGGTGGCTCCAAACCAGGCTCATGAGCGATGCTGTCATGATTAATTTAAATATTTTGACTACAAAATTGATATTTAGATGGTTCATAATAATTGCTTCCCACATCTTGGAATCCACTGATCATGGTTTATCTAATGGCCTATTTTAATAATCAAATAACAACATAATCAAAGGATGAAATGGTCTGCCTTACTCGACACAATTTATTCTCACTGACTCCCACATGATTGTCGGAAACTCTCAGGTTCATCCCTTATTTAATCGCAGAACAGAGTAGTAAAATGTTTAAATGCTGAAATGTCATTGTGTATACAGGGTTTTAGTAGATACCACACATTTTTTTGTTGGAGGGCTGCCTCTAAAGAGATGGACTACAATCCAATAATCCATAAGTCTAGTATAACAAATGGATTCTCACCATCCTGTAGGAAGTTAACAATGGCAAACTCATGTTTGATGAATAAGTGTGAGTCTTATTATCTTTTGTTCCATAGTTTTTCTTCTTAGGAGAGAGAGTATTCATAAACAGAAGACTTTGAACACTTTCTCCACAGACTACGTTCTCTGATGATTAGGTAATGTTGAATTTGGTTACCAGTAAAAGCTGTAGGCTCACTTCCAGAGGTGTGGCTATGACCTTTTTAGGCGAATCAAATGCTGCCATTAAATTTTTAGGAGACACTTATCTTGGGAGTCTGTAATGTCCCATGTTAACCCATTCTCGAAACTTCTCTCTGGTCCTTGGCCCATGATACCAGGATACAGAATGCAAGAAGATTAGCCAGGCAACATTTATGAACCAACATTCTGTCACATTCTAGTACCTCCCCCATGCTAAAAGTAGTCTACCCAACGATGAACTAACCTTACAGCCTCACTGAGCTTCTCACAAAAACAAAGCAGGGCTCTTTCTTTTGATTTCTACATATTTACCAGTCTCTCAAGCTACAACATGCATGAAAACATAAGCATGAAAACGAAAGCATCATTGTGCCATTCAAGTACAATGATGAGTATTTTGAACCTGTTTTCTATGCTGAATATCCTTGGACATCAACTGGCCTGCTGAACACTTGTTCCCCACACAGTCCCCTGCAGAGCATGCCGGCTGCCACACAGTGCACTGCAAAGCATGCTGGCTCCCTAGGTAATCCAGAGATGAAACAGTAGCTGCAGTTCATCGCCAATGCTCAGCAGTGCATTGGTATCCTGCCACAATTACTAATGGTCCAGAAAAGGGTAAAACTCTACACATCAAAGTGCAGTTCCAATGAACACAGATTCCCCTTTGCATCATCACTCTAACACTGAAAATGCTAAGTTGAGCAGATGTTAGGTCAGGGAATATGTATCAAAATCACAACTTGATCATTTTCTTTCATTACCTATTTGTACCCTGGGCATCAATAACTGCGTGGACATAGAGTTAGGGAATCATTTCTTGAAGACCCAGAGAATGCCACTGTTCCTTACATTTTAGGTTTTCTCAGTAGCCAGTTTACATGGCTGTTGTTTTAAAAACTCCTTCCCAGGATCCAACTATACTGGAGCACGCAGCTACTTCCCCAAATGTACCTTATGTCTACATTTGAAATCACAGACTCACCCTTGACTCCACCCTCCTCTTTATTGCCATAACCTGTTTATTACAAATCTTTCTCACCTTGGAAGTCTTAGGAACTTCATACCTCTGCTACCCTGTACCCATCTAATGTGTTCTCACATCCCTCTATTTCAAGTGCAATGGTTTTCTCTACATGTACTTTATTTGTCTAGAGAAAGAGCAACCCTAGCTTTCCTGTGTTGTTAGAATTATGTCACATCAGACACATTGGGAGGTTTCTGGAACTCAGCCACTTTTTAGTCCCTCCTCAAAATTGTCTAGATTTCCTGACACACTGAGCCCACCATCATAAAACATGCCACCTTATACCAAAGACCTATTGGACCTGCCTGCCTAAGTCTTACACAACTCCAAGTCCAAATTTACCTCAAGTGTACTTAGGGGACTTGAATCCATGGAACTTGAGAATGATATGTTTATCAAACCTGGCTCTGTGACAACCAATAGTATTAAGAGAATTTAAAATGTCTGGATTTTCATTGCAGCAATGATCCAGATTAATGCATCTGTATCAGTTATACAGGCTCCTTGGGTATTGGCTTTTTTTTTTTTTTTTTTTTTGTAAGGCACTTTGTGTGTATTTGTAGGTACATATATACGCACTTTCATGTATAGGCCAGAGGTCAGCCTTGGCTACTGTTCCTCAGGACAGTTTTCTGTCTTGTTTTCCAAGACAGAGTATTTCATTATCCTGGAAAGTTTGTAGTTATGCTAGGCTTCCTGGTCATTGAGTCCTAAGGGTCTCCCAGCCTCCACTTTTCTAAAGTTAGGATTCTAAGACATTATGCCCATTTTTCCACCCCAAGAAATGGTTTCTTTGTGTAGCCCTGGCTGCCCTAGAACTCTATTTGTAGACCAGGCTGTCTTAGAACTCAGAGATTCACCTACTTCTGCCTCCTTATTGCTAGATTAAAGGTGTGTGCCACCACCACTTGGCTTTTTTTTTTTAATGTGGACTCTAGCTTAAAAGACTTTTGACGTAGGACACAGTACTCTTTCTTTTGAGTAGCTCCTCAGTGCCCCAAAAGCCTTTGCTTATGGAATATTTCAGTTTCTTAATACGTTGGAGACTATGATGGTACTTATGAGTTCCTACTATTAGACTGATCCAAAATCATCCTTTTCTTTTCAATGACACCAAGAGTGCCTTTGATAACCATGCAATATCATGTGCTATCTCTCTCCTGGGGTCTCTGAGGCTGTTCTTAAACCCTCTGCTAGTGTTTTACTTGCTTGTGCTTTATGTGTCATTACCCTAGGCTGACGGCAAACTGTGGGGACAAGGGGTATGTCTTAGTTCCTCTGGATTCTCAATGCTCCAAAGAGATGTACAGAAGGTCAGAAGGTGCTTGGTCAACACCAACTGCTGTTGTGCTAACAACCCATAGGCTATGACCCTCTGAGAGTCAAATGACCGTTTTATAGGGGTCATATGTCAGATACCCCGCACAGCAGATATTTACATAAAGATTCACAACAGTAGCAAATTGAGAGTTATGAAGTAGCAGCAAAGATAATTTTTTTTGCTGGGTCAAAGGTGAAGAACTGAATTGAGTGGTCACAGCCTTGGAAAGTTGAGAGCCACTGCTGTGAAAGATGATACAAGCACACCGGATATTTATGGGGCTTAAATAAGCAAATAGAGACTGAGCTTCAGTAGACAGCCCAGCGCTTTTCTTCCCCTTAGCTGAAGAGAGGTCTGGATGAAAATGGTGTGATCTGTTAGTTCACCAGTTCCCAAGGCTTCTGTCAAGTACTTCTTATCTGAAGAGTCCTTACAGCAGCTGAGCATGATCTAACAGAGAGAATGCGAGAATGACAGCATTCATTTTACCATGTGAGCAAGGTGATCCCAATTTGCCACATTAGGAGAAAAATGAAGCTGGAGGAAGCTACCAAGGAAACAGTGTTAGGAGAGGGGAACCTAAACATGGGGTTTTTCTCTCTTGGGAACCAGGGACGCATTGTGAGGGTAACATACACACACTTTCCATACAGCATTTCACCGACTACCTGAAATACTCTTGCCTTTCCTGTTCCAGTCACTGAAGGAAGTCTATAGCATACAGGAGTTGATGGGCTATAAGCTGCATCTGAGGGTCAGTCCCTCTTCACAGAAACTACTGCAGTGCTTAGTGGAGAGGAATGAGGACGAGAGGCACATGGGCCTTATAGGCATGAGGAAGGATACATGTAACTGTATAAAAGAGCAGTCCACAGAGGAGAAAGCATGAATGTTTCTGGAAAACAGCTGGCTTTACTGCTCATGTCTCAACTACATAAAGAAGGGAACAAGGAAGACAACTTTGACTAAAGATATTCTAAAGGTAGAGCAGGGTAGAGGCTTCCTCCATGAACTCTTCTTTGTTCAGGTGCTATGGCACATTCAGCACAGACGTTAATTAACATAGAGCATACTGCTGCCTACACTGCCTACGTAATTACACCTGGAGTCTAATTAGGTCAGTCTCCACTACCCCTGGTCTAAATCAGCCATGCTACACATCTCTCAAAGTGTGGCTAGCACCTGTATTAGGGCAGTGACATGTGTGACTTCTAACACAGGAGAACCACCACCAACCTCAATAGGGTTCCTCCACGTGATTTGCAAGCAGAAAGGGAAACCGTGGGAGGGAGTGGCTCTTCCTGGGCTCCTCTGGATTGTTTCCTGGTGTTCCAGAGTCCAAAGCCACATGCCAGGTGGAGGAGGTCTTCACTGGCAACCCTTTCAAGCAATTACTCATTTATTTGGGTTTCTGATTTTAATAAGGCTATATGATGATAACATTAGTAACCGAGTTGATCAGATTTGGGGGCAACTAAACTTGTTTTCTTGAGCTAAGAGATGACTCAGCAAGGAGGGACCCTTGCTGCCAAGTCTGCCATGGTGAGTTTGATTCCCCAGACTCATAGGATGGAAGGAGAGACCACACTCCTGCAAGTTGTCCTCTGACCGCCACATGATACATATGTCTCCAACCCCCGCATAAATAAATAAAAGAAACATAAGATTAAAAAATGCTTTGCTTAACTCTTCTAGAATTTTTCAAGCTTTCTAAAATGAGAAAGTATCCTACACTAGTAACAAGACAAGAGCAAGAATGAAAGTTGGTAATAAACTCCTCAGGAAATGGTGTGATAGCTATGTGATATAATATGTCATCAACGTCATCCTCATTGTCATCATCATTATTGTCAAAGGTGCTGGGGACTGAACCCAGGGCATTGTACATCCCAGGCAAGGGTTTTAATCACTGAACTACATCCCCAATCCATAATATCTTATTTTAGGATTTTATATCAGAAACATAATATATACAATATATGTGATTTATATGAATATATGTGTATTAGCTAGAGTATAGCTAAAGCTTTCATTTATCCAGGAAAACAGAACAAATGTAACAAATGATGCTATAAAGAACAAGAATGCTAGACTCAGTAACATGGGGTTTCAGTAACACATGAAAGGAGTTGTAACATTTAACAATAACTTCCATCTCTCTTCTGTCTCTGTACACTGTTTGCCAGTGTCACAACAGATCCCCCTGAGGTCTATCTGTCACTTAGCTGGGTACACCTTTGTTATCAGGTGAAAGAGACAAAAGGACACATGCTTCCCAATATGTGGATCACATGGTTTCACAAGAACTGATATCTCTACTTGACCAACTCTGGAGGGAGAGGGAGAGTGGAAGAGAGGAGTAGACCTTATTCGCTGCAAGGCCCAGACCCACTGCTACAGTTAATTCTGCTACCCAACTTCGGGGCCCAGCCAAAGTGATCAGAAGCAGGCAGACTATTGCCAAGTCTGCACTCTGCCCACAGCAACTGTCAACTAATGATAGATTAGAAGAATTAGATTGCTCTATCAAAACATTAATCTCAAATCTTGATTAGTAAGCCTATTGAATTATGATTATTTCACAAGGGTGCAGCTGACAGATAAGATACTTTATCTGACAATGAGTTCTAGTTGCTCTGCCCAAAGCCAAAAATACCCCCAAACAAGCAAAAAGGAACAAACAAAACGAAAAAAACTACAAAATATGAACTAGCAAAATAACAGTACCCAACACAGCACACTGAGGAGGAGGAGGAGGCTACATAAATTTCTTAGTTTATTAAAGAGTTTGCATGTGAGAAGCCAGCTTTCCTATAAAAAGTGAGGAAGAGACTTAGAGAAATATATGGTAAACAATATGCTGTAACTAGGAGCCCACTAGGGCTCTCCCACCTTTTCAGTCACAAATGGAAACTTGAGATTGTTGCAGGGGGTGCTCTGCCTGGCTTTGGTGACATCTTAGCTACAAAAGCAGGACTTTCTTATTGGTGCTGCCCAGTACCCTGGCCTGTGGGATGATGGCATCTGTGCAAAGTCTACAGAGAGAAAAAGCATGGGGGAGGGAGTGAGGTTGTTCAGTCAGGCATTAAAACTATTTTCTGATTTTTTTTTAAGAGCTATAGACTAAACAGGCTAAGCATATCCCCAGCCTCCACTAAAAAAGTCCACAGGGGTTAAGAACACCACTGGGCTGTTCTTCCAGAGAACCTGAGTCTGGTTCCTAACACCCGCTTGGTGGCTCACAAACGTCTATAACTCAGTTCCAAGGGATGTGACACTTTCTTCTGGCCTCCAAGAGCACCATGCATGCATGCACCATGGTGCAGATATATGTGTAGGCAAACATTTACATACATAAACTAAAAACACATAAATCTTTTTAAAACCTTCTTTGTCTATATGAAATAAACATTCCATGTGATACAAGCTTATATTCTGAGTTCAAACACACTCTGAAAAATTAAAATAGTATTACTTCTTCCCTTATCACCCCCCTTGCCTATATACACTTAGGTCTCTTTCATTCCCCTGAATTCTGCTGCTATAGGGGGCTAAAGTGGCATAGTCTAAGGATGCCAGGCACTCACACTCCTATGGCACTTTGGATGGTATGGCCATCTTACCCTGACCTTATGATTTTACACAAAGCCTAATGTCCTATAATCGTGTTTCTCTTTAGCTGATATTAACCTTGCAGTGACTTCTCTCCTCCATCTCTTGGACACTCATAACTATACTGTGCTAATCAATTGCGCTCTGCAGATGGGGTCAAGGAAACTTACTTCCTCCTTTGATAGCCTCCAATGTTTCTACTCTTGGGGATAAAAGTGCTTTAAATGGAGTTATATTGTAGGAAAATCAATATATGATTACTGCAAAGATCTGTATTGATTGTCCTGTTGCATTGCAAAAAGGCTGGAGTAAAATGGCAGGGCACATTTCCTTTCGATTCCTACTTCACAGAGTTTGTTGCAAATGTTTGGGAAGGAAAAAAATGGTGGAACTTCATTTAATGACCTGAAGTTCTCATCATTCAATCCTCTTTTTTCTTTCTCTCCTCTGCAAAGCACTCATTACTCGCCTCAGGCCTTTAGTCTCCAACACAGGTCTGCAGGAGAAGCTCCAGGAGAATTCACAGAGCAGAAGAAAGGAGGCTTCAGACAGGGAGGCTCTGCCAGCAGCTGCAGGGTGCCTTCCCTAATAGCTACCATGCTCTAGTTCCTCCCTCCTAGAATCCAGCCCTTGTGGGACAGAAGCTCTGTACCCAGCTGCAGACTCTTCCTGGAGTTAGCAGCTGGAGCCAGGGTGAGTGTTAGCAAATGGAGTGATTTGGTGGGCGGGGACTTCTGGGGGAAGTGCCTTGAAGTATATAGATGGTGACTGACTAGTGTCATAAGCATTTCCCATTTCCTTCCTTTTCTTCCTCCCTACAAGGCAGATGAGACTCAGGCCAGGGAAACAGCAGTTGTATGGTCAGGAGGTGGTGAAGCTAAAAAAAAACATGTCCACATGTCTCTAGAGCCCAGCCCTAGAGAGCAGAAAGACTGCCTCATTTTTTGTGTATTCATTTCTTACAAAAAGAAAAAAAAATCCCTGTTGTATGGTCCTCATCACTATACCAACTAATGAGATTCCTGGGCCACACAATTCTCCAAGTTGTCTATGAGCTGCACTCAGTTGTTTCTGCCAGCATTAGCGTGGGAGTCACCTCAGTGCCAATAGGACTCTAAGTTTCTTTGGAGGAATTCTTCCCCCAGGAGAGTCTGAGTGGAGCTGCCCTCACAGCTCAGAACAGACACAAGTTCTAGGATTAGCCCACCAGCCTTCAATTCAGGCTTCAAGGCCATTTGGGTGGTTCTGGAGTTGTAGCTATTATATGTTGCTAATGCCAAAGTGGGTCATCGCAAAGCCTGTCCCTTATAGGTGCAACAGCCTTCACTGTCCAGGTCCTTAGATGATGACTCACTGAAAATGTACAAATGTACTGGCTCCTTAGCTTCAGTGTTCTATAAGCTGTAACTTAATCGAGGGGGGATATGAAATGAAGAGAAAATGAATTTCAGTAATAATAAGCACTCATCTTCAGTGATTCCTATGTGGCAGGTATTTTTGCCCCAACTTTGAATATATAAACTGATGTAATACAATAGCTTAGGAGGTTAAGTGCCATCACCAATCCCTCCTTTAGATGGGGGAAACTGAGGCAGAGAAGCTAGGTAGTTTGCACAATACAATCTAGTTTGAAAATGGAGGAATCAGGACCAACTCTAAAATGACTAGGGACAAACCTTTATACTTCCACATTGCTTGTGGCCATGCAACTGGCTACAGGTATCTAGGAATATATTTTAGTGATATGGCAATTCCACAGAAAGACTCTAAATGGGTAAAGCTCAGATTTTCACGGCAGCATTCTTCATATTATCAAAATGAAACAGAACTACCTAACTTTTCAATAATGAGAAATAAGATAAAATGGGTATATTTACTTAGTAAATTATTCAGTAACTACAATGCATAATTAATGCACCATCAAATACTATGTGAAACATGTTGTCATTATATATAAAAGCTGAACACAAAATCATATGCATTCAACAGTCATCTCTAGGTTAAGTCATACATATTCACATAGCAGAGGCTGGAAATTAACTTTCAAAACAAAAATAGCTATGTGGGATGTGGAATGTGAATGAGTCCTGTGCCTCCCATTTGTCCGTTATTTTCAAAATTTCAAAGGGTGGAGAATATGCTCTTAAGGAGAGAAATGGACACTGCTGAAGATGCTCTGGACGATGGCTGGGAGAGCCTGCTGCTTGCCCTTCAGTACAGATGAGCTTAGGGCTGGAAGGAGGGGTGGCTTAGAACTCCTGGCTTTTTATCCAGACAAGGTAAATGAAGTTTGGCCAGTCAGGAGGGTAAATAAGATTAGTTATGGGCTCCAGGTCATCCACTCACGAAGGTCAGAGAGTGTGAGATTATTATCCCTGGTAGAAGAACAGCAAAATAGCATTATGGAATAAATTAATGAAAAAGGTAGAAGATTATATGAACGAAAGCCCTAATCACTTTAGAGATTTAACTGAACTGCTCTGCTGGCTATCAGTCAAACTCACAAAACAAATACGCTTGTTCTCCTAAGTAATTCCAGGAGCTCTCCCCTTCTTTCTTCAAAGACATCCAATCTAAAGAAAGTCAAGAATAAAGTTACCCCGGCTTGCTGTTCCGCCTCATGCAAACCCCCTGAAGCACTGGGGTGCACACTGTTCCAATGTATATACTCAGGATGCAGATGGCTCATTGAAGATGCATAATTGCCAGCCTGATTGGCCTTTGATTCCAAATAAACCATCATTCCATACCCATTCAGAAACACCGAATTCACCAATGTGCAAACTGCATATTTTATTAAATAAACACAAACTCGGAGATAATGACATATATTTGTTTTCATCACAAGTCCTAATGCAGCATTTCTCTAAGGCTTCTGGTATTAGCATTGCTTGCCGCATTTCAAATGCCTTTGAACTTTCTGAAAAGCTACATCTGTTAGCTCCTGTGTATACAGCAGAAAGTTACCAGGTGAATTAAGTTTTAATATAAACTGCTTTGTAAACTATTAACATTGATGTTGGATACGCTGTACTGCAAGTTGCAAACTGCAATTACAATTCCTTGCAATTATTTTTGGTTGTTAATAGCACAAGATAGCATGTCACTTTCTACCAAGCCCATGATTTATCATTTGTGGTTTTTTTTTCTTCCCCTGAACTCTTATGGTATTCCAAATGTATAATCTTGTTGTATTTATTTCCCAGTGGCCCAAAAAAATGCACAGCAAGTGCTGACTAGAACAAACTAAAAAGCACCACTATTGACAAGCCGTCACTTGAGCAGTAATGAACAGTCTGCCTCCACTTTCACCTCAACAAGAAGCAGCTTTAATTTATGATAAAGCAAAGGAGAGTCAACCTCCAGGTTTATTATACCCTCAGTGCTGTTTCAAATAAAGTAATTAGAAGATTAAGAGACGGATCTGGAAAGCCAAATAGAACCGCAACCCTTCTGTACTGACATTAAAAAAAAAAAAAACAGACTAGTATGTTCAAAGAGTATTTTATCCATCATCTCAAAGGCAGGGCAAGGCTGTCTTTGACTTTTTTTTTTTTTTTTTAATACTACCGTAACCAATCAGAACCAGTGGCTGTCCCTCTCGCTTTCTCTTAATTTGCTCCATATGTACTATAGGTAGCTCTAAAGAGTCGCCGGACTCAGGGGAAGGCCAAGTAACCCCCCACACTCTGGGACAGGTGATCAGGAAGCCAATGGGGTCTTATGGTGTCTTCTCTCTCTCTCTCTCTCTCTCTCTCTCTCTTTTAAATAATGATAACATAGAAGATGAAGCAATGGGAAGGATCTGGTGAGCTCCTATGGATAGCACAAGGAAATAACTAGAGTCTGCTTAAAGCATCCAAGGGGAGGCTGACTTTTCAGGATTATTTTGATTCTGGGGATGGGTACCCAGCTGCAATAAACTACCATGTTGTTTCTGAGGACTGTCTATAAATGCATTCCCCATTTGAAAGGCTCCTCCTTTTTCATACACCATGTTCTGTGTTTATTTACACCCTCTTTTTTCTCTAACATATCAATTTTAACACCTTATAGTTTTTATTAAAAGCCCAAAGACCTATTGGACCTTGACAATGTTCCAGGCCACTCTCTGAGGAGTCGGGCAATTTTAAGGAGTGTGTGGACTCTTAAACCAGCAGCCCCTGACATTTGGATCCACAGATCCTTCAGTGGGCAATGCATCAACTCTTTTTCTTCCCATTACCTACTTTCTCAAATGAAAAAAAAAGGTAAGATGGGAAAGACAGACAGACAGTGGGAAGGTTAGGTCTCAAGGAGTATCTGCACAAGGATCTGTGATATGCGTGTACCAGGAAGCATGTGCCTGGAATTAGATAGTAGCTTTCAAAAACGGATCTTGCACAATAAAACAAGGCATCCTTGCTTTGGCAAGCTGGCAGGTTATGGCTAGCTACATGAACAATATTATAATCACCTCCTTCTATATCTTGTGGGGGTCTGTGGTGCATTGATTCCAAAAGCCTTTCTGAAATAATGTTTTATAGTGTAATTTTTGCTTCAAGTAACTTTTACCACTGTCAATTCTGGTAGTCTAATTGCACCTGATTATCTAAGTGGTGGAAATATATGTAATCTCATAATTAGGACATGCAATCATGTTGTAAAAATCTTTGTGAAACTTTAAAACAGAAGGTTTGTCAGTACAGTAGGTAGCCTCCCTGCCTCCCACCCCCCCCCAATCTCTACCTACTAAAAGCAATGACTTTCTGCAGTGTGAGAGGAAATGGGAACATTTGGGGCTTAGTTTTACAAGGTAAAGGAGTGGATCACTCTGGTCTAAAACTCCTTAGGAATTCTAGTGCCAAATCATATTGTAAGTCAGGAAGACACAGTTTCTCTACAAGTCATGAATTCAGAATGCAAACTAAGACATACAACATCTCTGATAGTTTTATCCAGGCCAGTAATAGGCCCTTCTTCCTCCATCCTTTGTTGCTGTCCATGCAATTTACTCTAAAATGTAATACTAACTTGTACACATTGGTGGCAAATGTGTATGAATCCGGTAGTTTCCTAATATCTTTGAGATGGCAATTTCAGCCATTTCTTCAATTAGATGAAGCAAGGACTTACTGTTCTGAGTTCTTCAACTGCTCCTTTTCCTGCCTTCCTGGCCTTTCACTGGAGGTGCTAATGAGTGATACCAGGACCAAAGCTTGGGCTGTGCAAATGGAGTAAGATGCCTGGAGCCTGTGTGATCCAAACTGCAGATCAAGACCTGTTCATGAGGCTGCAGAGTACTATCCAGTGGAAGCTGGACAGCTTTATGGTACCAGCAGTTAGAATCCTCCAAAGGGAAAGGTGGAGATCCAATCTGTTTCTCATATGAAATCTGTGTGCTGAAACACCAAGGGAGGTTTTGGGAAGACATTAAAGCAATGTCTTTAAATTAAAGCATGTGCCCGGCCACAAGAACCTTCTATGCAGGGCAAGGCCCAATTCTGCTGAGAGCCAGCTGCTTTTGCAAAGATTCCTTGAATTCATAATGGTTACTTAGGGATTTTAAAGTTGGCCTGATTATGGAAAAAAATGGAAGGAAATACTCATGGTACCTGTGACAGGTACCCCCCCCCACTCTCTCTGAATACGCAAGAGTATGTTGACTTCATTGTTGAATCCAGATGAACTTCTTGGTTAATAATAATCCAGATAAACTTCTTGGTTAATGGCACTACCATTTCCTGTGACAGTGTTTAGTGTAAGAGCTGACATAAGACTCAGACTTCATGGTGAGAGCAGAGGAAGTGCCAACTGGAACTTTGAGGAATAACTTCTTCACTTCTGAGGAGACACACTATGAGGGGGTAGTCTCCTAATCTTTTGGTGTCTGCATTTGATATGATGCCTGAAGCTAGTGCAGCCCTTGGAAACACAAAGGAAGTCACCACCAGGGTGAAGTCCATAATGGCCAAACTTGACGAGCACAGGTCTGCTGTGACATCACTGGGCCAACTGCTGTCCCACTTCTGAATTTACTGTAATGCAAGATAATGACTGCCCATGTTTATGCCTAGTTGAGTCAGGGCACAGTTTGATACCATGCCTATTTGTCCTCAGTGGAGGAGTAGTGGTCAGCAACTATGAGCAGGTCAACACAACTGAATTTAAATCGCATTCACTAAAATAAAGTTAGAGTCTGAATTCCAATTTAATTGGAATGGTGAATGAAGGCTTTAAATGGGTATAATCCTTTTGATAAGCAGTTTTTCAATGGGTAATAAGAGTTACAAAAAAAGATATGAATTTTGACCAGATATTTCAGGTTAGACTTTCAATCCCAGGGAAACATCCAAGCCATTGTAAATACATAGATATAGATAGCTCTATAGACAGATATTCACGACACAGGGTGATGGGTTTTTATACTTTTTTTTCATTCATATTCAACCCATGCCCTACTTTTTCTTTCCCTCCCCCAGTCCCCTTTCATCTCCCACTTTCGTTTGTACTTTCATCATACACACACACACACACACACACACACACACACACACACACACTGAAATCTAGGATCTACATATGAGAGTAAACATGGTAATGCCATTCTGAGTCTGGTATTCCATTTATGCAGTTGCCTCCGTTCCCATCCATTTTACTGCAAACTTGTTCTTCTTTATGGCTGAGTAGGACTCCACTGTGTATACCTATCACAGTGGAGTGTTTGTTAATCCATTAATCTGTTGGTGGGCACCTAGGATGATTCTGTAACATGTCTTTTGTGAATAGTGCTGCAGTTCTAACTATGGCTCTGTAGGTATCACTCTATAGGTTATGCTGACTTAGATCCTTTGTGTATAGTCCTGGATGGGTAAAGCTTGATCGTAGTTAGCATTCTTCCTTTGTCTTCCTTCATTCCTTCCTTCCTTCCTCCCTCCGTCCCTTCCTTTCTTCCTTCCTTCCTTCTCACTCCCCTCCTCTTCTTCCTCCTCTCCTTCTCCTTCCCTTTTGAGATAAGGTTTCTCTATGTAGCCCTAATTGTCCTGGAACTTAGAAATCTGCCTGCCTCTGCTTCCTGAATGCTGGCACTAACAGTGTACACCACCAATGCCTAGCCCCAGTTAGTTTTCTTAAGTAACCCCTACATTGACGTCCATACCAATTTAACTGCCACTACTCTAAGTGTATGAGGCCAACACCAACATCTTTGTCAGCATTTGTTATTTTCTTTCCCTTTGTGCTGTATTTTTTGAGGTAGGCCTTACATATCTGAGGCTGGCCAGAACGCCCTATGTAGTCAAAGATGACCCTGAACTTCCAATACTCTGCCTTCATCTCTTGAGTGTTGGGGTTATAGGTGTGTACCACTGTGCTTGTTTTATGTGGTGCAGGGAACTGCATTCACGGTTTTGTGTGGGCTAAGCAAACATTCTACCTACTGAACTACATCCCTAGACACTGCCACTTCCTAATGACAGATGGAATCTCAATATTGTTCTAATTTGCATTTCCCTGATGGCTAAGGATATTAAACTAATTCTCATGTATACTGGCCACATGTATTTCATCTCTGTGAAGTATTTGCTCATTTTCTGTCTGGATGGTTTGTTTTACTGACAATTAGTATTTTTTTTTAGATCTTTATATATTCTCTGTGTGACTTCTCTGTCAGATGTACAGTTAGCAGAGTACTTTCCAGGCTGTCTCCTTACTTGGCTAGTTGTTCCCTCTGCTGTGTGGCAACTTTTTAATTTTATTAAAATTAATATTATTAAGCCCAGTAATATATACCTGATAGAACACTATGCATTGATTAAAACTGTTACAGAAGTGAAAAATGGAATTCTGTAGTAACAACAGCAATAGACAGGATGTATATTTAAGAGTGTGAAGAGATAGCTTATAAAGTTTTCAGAGTGGTGCTGATGTTAGGAGACTAGAGGACACACTACTGTTTTATTTTCCTTCCAATTTCATAAATAGAAAACCCCCTTACATATGAAACATGCCTTGTTTCTTTATTCACCAACTTGGAACAACTTGTGGGCAAGGATGATTGGAAATGTGTGGACAGCAGGACTGGGCTAGCCTGGGGAAAAGACTTGAGGAAGATGTAGAAAACTCATTAGCATTAGAATTTCTTCACAATGAGTTGGATTCTTCTTTTAAAGCATGGCGTTTTAATGATGATGATGATGATGATTTTGATATGTATTTGCACCTTTCTCCATCCCACCCCTGCCCTGTTTGCCCAGTGATTTTATTGCATGGTTTGGGGAAGGTGCAAATCAAAAGCAGTTAGTACACACAGCATGGCAAAGTAACATCCCATCCCTGAAAGAACTCCATGGGGAAGCTCCCTATTCCTAATCAAGAAAGAAAATGTCAAATGCCTTGATTCAAATGTTATGCTTCGGAATAAATAAATTTGCCTGGGAGCCATGGAGGGTGTTGGGTGAGGGTTGGGAGGAAATAATGTGGTCTTTAAAATTAAGTCTGGGACACAGGTAGTATGTAATCTAAGCCAATGACGCAACTGTTGAGCCCTAAAGAAGTGCCTGTATCCCATATAATTATGAGGGATGGTTGGCATCAGGGGGACCCGAAATGTTATGCAGACTAACTGATTGCTCCATTGCTAATGACTGCCCAATTTCTTTAGACTAATTGGTGCAATCTATATTTTTGCAGCAAAGATGAAGTATCAACTTGATTTGTTGTCGATAAAAAAATTGATGGATGCTTCTGACTGCTTCATCCCAACAATACACAGATTATTACCACCATAATTATCATAAATGACAAAACATGGGCAAGTGTGATTACAAGTCTAATTCTATCTTGAGACTTTAATGGCATAAAGTACTCAAGCTTTGCATTCATGATTTACTGCATTGGCACACCACTGACAGGAGTACCCCTGGTGAACGGCATTCATTATCTTCCCCATAATGCAAGGCTGTGGTCCAACATAGAACAAATACTCAAGATGGAGTTCCTAGAAAAGCCAGCCCATTACCATGTACAGATCTCCAGTTTAGGAAGGAGACATGTGCCTGCCTGTAGCCTCCTTTCCATTCTGGGATATGAGAGTTGTATTTCATTCTGCCATGCACAGAAGCTGAGAGTCTGTCAACGATGGCCAAGTAAAGCTGTGCCAAAGCCTGAAGATGCAGTCATGATCCTAGTTGCTGTCAACCTAGCACTCTGAGTGCCATCAGCTGGGAGGAGAGATAAAGGTCTACACATCTTAAGTATCCCACTTGGTTGGGACATTCTTCAGAATGTCCTTGTTTAGGAAGAGAGAGACAGGGAGGAGGGTAAAGTCTGGTGCTGTGGCTCTGAGTATGCCTGTTTGGAGACACTGAACATTATGCTAGTAAAGAGCGTGAAGGCACACAGCTTGCCACAGGGGCAGAACTAGAGAGTGTCTCTGGACAGTCACTGCAGAGCAAAATGCCCCAAAGTCAGTCAACCAGAGGGTAAGGCAAGTCTGTGTGAGGGTAGAGGCCATGAAGCAAGAGACATCCTTTAAAATGGGAAGCCACCCTTCTTGCCAAGCAATTGTGGCTGGGTAGAAGGCAACCTTACCTGCTCCTTGTGCTTACTAAGCCAGAAGTCTATTTTCATGTAGAACATTCAATTTTTACAATGCCCTAGACTGCGTGAGTAACTCTACTAACATCACTACATCCAAGCCTCTTTCCACATACAGGAAGTGGGAACTATAACTGCCTCCTACCTCCAGGGTTGTTTTGAGAATTACATAAAGGCATAAATGCAGATGCAATAGCAATAACCTAGGAACTGCTCAAGAGATGGAGCTGCCAGCCAAAGCCAGGCTTCTGTTCCATGCAGAAACCTGTTCACATGAAATTTCCACATGCACAAGGCTAAAGGGGGAGGGTTCTTTGCCTCTAGGACAGTACACTTCATGGAAGGCCTGGGGGATTTTTGTAAGCCAGAGCACATATGTGACCAGCAAAGACAAATGTCTTTTCCATGAAATACTGGAGTGCTAGAGAGAACGCTGGTCACACCAGAAGCACCAACAGGCACAAGGTGACCAAAGTGGACAGATTATAAGTCACCACAGGTTCTCTCTCATGTACATATAACCTTCAAATACCCTTTTGGCACATATCAAAATCTTTCCTGGTGCTGCAATTTAGGAAAATAAATTATGGGCATGACCTGGCACTGAGATCACCAGGCTGTCAAGGATAGGCCTCTGATGGCTCATATCCAGGTGCACTTGTTGGCCCCCCAAAGCCCCATACCACCCTTTTCGTAAGAAATAGCGCTGCTTTGCAAGTAACAGTCATCAGGAACTTTCCCAGAGAAATTTCTCCTCCCATTAAGAGTTTCCACAGCATTTTACTTCATGTGTCCAGTCATGGAAATTACAACTGGACATAAATTAATTTTGTTTTCTCTTGGATTCATTGTGTATCATTTAAATATTCAAAGAATTTATGCTCATGATGACACCCTCAATTACTCCAATGTCACTCCCTTAGTGGATGCTCAGGAAGCAGAGGCAGGTGAGATGGAAGTGTGTGGGGGGTCTCTTTGGAAATAGTCCGGTAAGCAGCCATCTCCTGTTCCCTTCCCCTCCTTGCCCAGGACCTGCAGTTTCAAAATGCCCAAATCCAAGAAGATATATCACTTACTGTCAGAGATGCACATACCAGAGGAAGTGCTGGGGATAAAGGAAATCTGTGAATCAGAGAAAGATGTCGGTATGCAAGATTGAAGATATACCAGCTGCCCCCTGCTTCAGCTGCCTTCCAGGGGCCAGGAAGAAATTAGTCTCACAGTCCAGTTGAAAGAACACCTGGCCACTCACCCAGGGGCACAACTTCACTGTTGAACAAGGTTATCTTTGTTTCCATTCAAAAATCACCTAGGAATTCAGCTATTTAAAATTCTGTGATTTGCATTGTCTTGAGTCACTTTCCTTCATAAAAATCAGGAGGCAGAGAATAGTGAAGAGGGATTGGCTGTAAAAATGCTGTTGTCAACAGACTGACCTCAAAAGCCAGGTTTGTCTTCTTACTATTGCAACTGAGTTGCAGCTTGCTGTGTTGCTTCCCAGTGTGTTTCACTGATGATTTAGAAACATATAGGGTGAATGGCAAGGACTTGTATTAATGCCAAAGAATCAGCACTCTGCCCCAACTAAAAAGTCAGTAGACGCTAAATGGGTTGGTTATAGGAATTCAAGGATCTCTAACTTGGGGAAGGGGACAGTGTTTACCAGGACAGTAAAAATCAGGCTTATGTCCCCACTGGTATGTGGGAAACATCCTTTTATAGCTAAACCTTCAACTATGACCCTAGCTCAGTTTTTTTCCTAAGTCAGTGGGCTGTGTTAAGACAAAAGCAACATGAAAGCTGAGGAGATGATGAGGCCAGGGCAGAGCATAATGCCAGAAGCAGATTTTGAAGGCAGCTGAGAAAGCATTGTGATGAGGAGCCAGCAGCTTGTGCTGGCAGATCCTGTTGTCACAAGTTCAGGGAGAGACCTGGGTAGACTCAGGCTGGGAACTAGACTCTTAGGATACATCATCTTAGAAATAGTGCATCTACCTTTTGCAAGCCAAAATCTGTTCATCTTGTTGTTCATATGTTGCCTTTCCTACTACACTCAAATCCTTTTAACCTATCTCTTAGCTTACTTATTAAATATATTGCAAATATATAATACCTAGTTATAATGTATACATACTTATTTAATTGAGATATATTTATACAACCTAAGAGTACAATTTGATGAACTGAAAACAAAAAAAAAAAAAAAACTTTTTTTTTCAAAATGATTTTAAGTACAGAAAAGTCAGAACTTTTCCCAAACATTTATACTGCTTCCAGTCAAATTCATCTCCCGTTGACATGTCCTGCAGCATGATTTTGCTGGGGTCCATCTCCACTTGGTTAAACCACCATAATCGCAACAGTAATAGAAGAAGCCAGGCACAGACTCATACCCATAGTATAAGGGCCCAGGGCTCAGTGCTATGCAGGGTCTAGGATGGTAGCCTTTTTCTCACAGGGCCTCCAAACTGGTTGGCAAGCTCCAGTGGTTTTGTCGTTATCACACTCTGGATGATAGATATTTGAAAAATAAAATCCAAGCCTTTGGAAATAACTGCATAGTGGGATGAGAAAGAAATGACAACTCCTAGCAGGATCAAAAAGCTGGCAATTAGCACTTTCTTCAAATAGGTCAAGTGGTACTGGTAACTTTGCGCATCACAGCATATTAAGTGATGGTGAAAGATGAGGGTTTTCTTTGGTCAAAATTTTTTGGGAAACCGTTTTTAGATAGTGCTCATGAACTGTAGTTTTCTACACTCCAGTGTTTCCTTATGGCCTCTGACAAACTTTGCTGGAGGGTTGTGTGAATTTCCAAATGACACTGGACTAGCTCATAGGACCACTGAACATCTTTTCAAATGATAAAGGAAAGTCATACTATCAAAGAAACAAACCACAAAAGTCCAAGAAATAACAGGAAAACAACCGGAAAACATCAGAGCTCAAGTCTATGAGCCCTGTACAGTGATAAAGAGTCAAGATATCAGTGATAGAAAAAGCAGACTCCATAGAGTGAAGTGCAGCTGAACAGGACATGTCTGCACTCCTTCTTAACAGCATCACACTGCGCATGTCTCACGAAACGAATGGAGCTCTCAAACACTCCCTGCAGCAAGTCTAGACTTAGATTACAAAATGAGCTGAGGTCTCATATTTGTTAGAGTTCTATTCAGGGCCAAACTTCAAGTACCTTGCAACTTGAGTAGAGAAGCAATTCATTTTATTTCCATTATTTCCTTGTTGTGAATTCTGATTTGTAAAATATCTTAGGGAAAACACATTTTACATTACTGAGTCTTTGATTTTGTGGGGAAACTAATAAATAATCAACAAAAATATGATTAAAGACTGGCTGCACTACCATCCTGAGAAGGGACTCTCCCCAGCAAAGTCTCTTTCTGATCCAAATCTTTTTATTCCTAAAAACAGAATTCTTACTTAGCCTTTCAAAAGCCCAATGAAGGCTTCAGCTAAGTTTTGACATAAGATTTTCATATTCAAAATATATGTTGAAATAAGGGGAGAAAGGATATGGATCGTGGAACCGCATTAGTCTGAAATAAAGCTTAGTGAGCTAGAAAGGGAAATTACTGCTCTGTAATTGGAATTCTGTCCTAAAAAATCCCTTTGAAATCCCTTTCAGCTACTTCTCCATTATGTGTCCCAGAGAAGCTCATACTAACCCATTTGAGGATGATCCATTAGAAAAATTATTTGATGTTTATAAACTTTCCTGAGAAGAAATTTATGAGAAATGGTGTGGTCTATGTCATCAAAGACCCTAATAATTAATGAGTACTCGCAGAGAATGCTAGACTCATCCTTTAAAAGTTCTTCTCTGGGACACCTCTCATAAGTACATTCTTATTCGTTTATATGTATATTAATGTTGGCCTATAGTCCTAAGCAAACAATTGCCACACCTCTCCAGTCTGGGTGCCTTCACATCTGAAATGTTGTATTTGATCCTTTCTTTATCTTTAATGCCAGTATTCAGTTGATTAACAAACACTACATATCACTATTGCATGCAAGAGAGCTGTCTGGGTAAGTGTTTAACAGGGTTTCACTTCTATTCTCTTTATGTTTCCTCATCCGTAAATGCAGCAATAACATCTCCTCATGAGGGTTAAAGCAAACTATAGGATCATGTGTGTATTAGCATGGTATTTGGGACATAGATATATTTCATGGTTATTATTATGTTAATACAGTTAATAATATAAAGTTATATACAGTGTGTATATATTCTAGGAATGCTCTATCACACTGGAGTTGATGGCCAGCAGCACAACCAAAATGGCTGTCATGTGCGTCTGTGAAGTGTCCCACTTTGAAATCAGTCCTCTTCTTGAATGGCTATCAACATATTAAGTGGTGTGTGTTGCCTGATGTGGATCATACTCACTCCATGGTCATGTTCCACTTCCATGGGAGCTTAGCTCAGGGTTAGGATGAACAAATACCAAGCCTGATGTGCACGATAGTTAGGTTCATAGAATAACCCAGCATGGACCAATCTGGTGCTTTCCATGCTACATTTGGAGGGGGAAGGCTGGGCACAAGGGCTTTGAACATGTGAGGTAGGCACTCCACCAGTGAGCTACATCATCAGCCCTTGACTTTGTAAGACAGGGTCTTACCACGTAGGCCTGGCTGGCCTTTAACACATGACCCTTTTGGTTTTTACCTCCTATGTTCTGGGATCACAGCCATTTGTCACTGTGCCCAGCCTACTTTTCATCTTTTAGTAATGTTTCCCCCTAACATTATAACATTCTAAGTAAAGATAAGCAAATATTTTTGCTTATTTAGCTTATTTTAAAAAGCTATAATGAACATCAGTGTATTATTCAAAACTAAAAGTAAAATCAGTGTTGGTATGTTTTAGCAAAAACTTTGTAGGGAAAATTTCTGGAAAAAAATGTGATGTATAAAAATGTGTGAGTTATATATGATCATATTTTATCCCATCATGAATGAGAACAGCCAGCAACTATCATTTCTACTCCAGTGTAGCCTCCTTAATGTACAAACATTGGCACCCATGAAGGCCACATCTCCCTATGTTTTAAAAGAGGAAAAGAGTATAATATGACAAGATTATTTTTTTAACAGCAAGATTGTTGCCCATAATTTGAGTGACATTGGATGACAAGTAACATAAATTGCTTCAGCACAGTAACTGATGTCAGTTAAAATCTCTCTTCTTCCCAGAATCCCTACCTAGGAATTCATGAGCTGACCCAGGGATCACAGAAACTCCTTCTCTTTCACTAATGTTTCATCTCTGGTAACAATGTGTGCTAAGATGTAGCTCCTCAGAGCAGCTGGTTCTGAGCCCACGAAAGGGTAACATCTTTTGCTGTTGGTTTTGTTTTTCCCTCAAAATCCAAAAAGCAATCCCTCCTGAAAAGCAGAGATGTGGATCCCAGAAAAAAGGAAAAGCTCTGTTCCAGAGTTTCCATCCTTTCCCCCATGGTTCCGTGTGGGACTACAGTGCTGGTGCCTTTGCACACCAGAGTCAAAAGACACACCCTGCTAAGGTGGGGAGGTCAGTAGAGCCTGCACTGCTTGTTCTTAGGGCTGCCCACTTCTCGGGTGGGAGGGAGGGTGCTAGGAAGCTGGCATCTAGTATGCTTTCCAGAATTCCTGAGAGTTGTAAGAAGAAGGGTTTTCTCTATCGAGGCTGACACAGAAGCATCAAACTTCCAGGAAGGGGCTTCTGAAACCCAATTTGACACCTTAGAGGCTATGGGACTTGAATTGAGAACTGACAGGTGTGTGTCTGTTGTATGCTTATGAGAACAAATTCACACACAGGGCTGCCAATGATGCTACAGAACAAAGGAAAAAGCAAAGACAACAAAACTAGAGTCTGTAACTTTAAAACTATAAATTAAAAAATTATGTCAGAGACATAACAGATATGAGTATATCAAAGTGTAGCATATTTTGCAAATTTATAATTAGATTACATTTTCAAAGTTACTTTCCCCTCATGCATCTGGGCCTCCTTTAGGATTAAGGTCAACACATTTCAGTTTCTTCTGTATCACTAGAAACATGAGAGACAGGAAATGAAGGCTCTCAGGCAAAAGCTGTTAGCCATTCCCAATACTGAAACTCCTGGAACAGAAGTAGACATCCATCCCAAGCTAATAAACATAGCTCACTCATCCTCCCAATACATAGGAAAAGGATACATACACATACCCAGAAGTGAGGAGGGCCCAGGGCATGTAAAGCTGATAAGACAGTTACCTCAGTTGGGAGACACTGGATAAGTAAGTGAGGTAAAAGGCCTTTCAGATAGAGTTGAGTGTGTTGAGTTGAAATGGGCAGAATGATCTGGCTGTGCAGGGGATCGGCATGTCCCTTCACTGAGAACAGTCACCTAAGGAGGTGAATTTCCAACAGTAAAACATGTAAGTTATGTAACGTCAACACTGAGGAGGCCGAGGCAGGAGGCTAATGAGTATGTCAACCTAGATTGTACAGTAAAAAACAACAACAACAACAACAACACACACACACACACACACACTCAGGGAGGCACAGAGCCCAGTGTGGGATCTGAAGAAGGGATGATCTACAGGGTGACTCTTCTAGGTGTAGCACAGGGTCTTAAATGGGTTCATAGGTTTTAGTTTTAACAGCTCTAATGCAATGTAAATTCCTATGCCATATGATTCTCATTTTAAGATTATATACACGTCAGTGGTTTTAAGTGTCCAGTTTTGTTCTGCCTAGCACCAGAAACCACCATATACTTCATTTCTAGACACATTATAGACACGAGATGATGGCAGCTTGTGCCTGGTGCCTTCTGCAGTCCACTGGTATCAGAATCTGTCTGTCAGGTTGTGTGCTTGGGGACTTTGTTACTTTACCTGCTAAACTGGATATATTTGCCACAGATTATTCATGGGTTTATGTGTGGAGTGCTTCCACATTTTAGACATTACCAACAATGCTGCTCTGAACACTTGCATAAAAGTTCTACATGGAGAGAACCTTTCCTAGGAACAAAGAGTGGTAGTGTTGCTAGGTCACGTGCTTTGTTGTAGCCTTCTTATCTCCTGTATTAGTTGCACATTTTACATTTTATGCAGCAGTGCATAAAAGTTGCAATTATTCTTTCTTCATCAATATCTGTTAATATCTATTTGATAAAATGAATTTTAGAAGAGCATTTACATTCTCCTAACAGTATCACTACTTAAGAAAACTAACAACAAAAGCTGACTGGATATTGAGTACTCTGACCAGCTGAAGTCATTCTAGAATTCTACAGGGTAGCATAGCATCAAGACAACCTAACACCATGTGCAAAATGATAACCAGAGGAGCACGTGGAATATATCTTTGCTCAAAATTTGATAAAAAAAAATGCATTCAAGGGACTGGAGGGATGGCCCAGCAGTTAAGAGCCTTGACTGCTATTCCAAAGCACCCAAATTCCCAGCACCCAAATGGCGGCTATTCCAGTTCCTCGGGGATCTGACACCTTCTCATGGCCTCCTCAGGCACCAGACATGCATGTGTTACACAAATATGTACACAGGCAAAACACCCATACACATAAAATGAAAATAATATATAAAAATCTTCAAAACTAATTCTAAGACAGGAAAAACAAAACCAACCAAACAACCAACCAAACAACCAACCAAACAACCAACCAAACAAACAAAAAACCCCAAAACCAAAAACCAACCAACCAAAAAAACAAACAAAAACCCCAAGCCGTTGGAATGGTCAAACTCAGAAGTGGAAGACTTCCTAGCTTAAGTTCCTCATTTTATAGCTGAGTAAAGTGGGAGCCAAAGAAAATGACTTTTCCAAGGGGGAAAGCTCAGCTAAGCTCAGAATGCCTATTGGCTCCTATTTTGTGTTCTTAGAAATTCCGGCAAAGCTGTGTATGATAGTACAAGCCTGTCATTCTAGAAGGCTGAGACAGGAGGATAGTGAGTTTGAGGCTAGACTTTGCTACACTGTGTGATTCTGGCTTAAAGTAAAACTCTGATGAATCAAAGAAAATAGCTGTAAGGTTAAAAAAAAAAGTACGATTTTAGAGAAGGTTCCATGTGGAGCAGAGAAGAAGGTATATTCTTTTGTCTTTGGATGGAATGTTCTATAGATGTCTGTTAGCCCCAGTTGAGACATAACTTCTGTTAATTCTTTTGTTTCTTTGTTGAGTTTCTGATTTGTGGTCCTGTCTAGTGTTGAGAGTGGTGTATTGAAGTCTCCCACTATAAGTGTGTGAGGTTTTATATGAGCTTTGAGTTTTAGTAGTGTTTCTTTTACGAATGTGGGTGACTTTGTATTAGGGGCATAGATGTTCAGAATTGAGACTTTGTGTTGATGGATTTCTCCTGAGATGAATATGAAATGACTGTCTTCATCTCTTTTGACTAGTTTTGGTTTGAAGTCTAGCTTGTTAGATATTAGGATAGCTACGCCTGCTTGCTTCTTATTTCCATTTGATTGGAAAATCTTTTCCCAACCCTTTACCCTGAGGTAATGTCTATCTTTGGAGCTAAGATGTGTTTCTTGTATGCAGCAGAAGGATGCATTCTGTCTTCGTATCCATTCTGTTAGCCTGTGTCTTTTTATAAGTGAGTTAAGACCATTAATGTTGAGGGTGAGCAATGTCCATTGATTGTTGATGCTTGTTTGGTTTAGGTTTGTGTTGGCAGTGGTATTGTTAATATATTAGTTCTTCTTTACCCTTGGTTTCTGGTGTAGTTGGATTATCTGTTGCCTACATTTTTGTGGGCGTAGTTATCTTCCTTGGGTTGGAGTTTTCCTTCCAATACTTTCTGTAGGGCTGGATTTGTAGATACATATTGGGAAAATCTGGTTTTGTCATTGAATATCTTGTTCTCTCCATCTATATTGACTGAGAGTTTTGCTGGGTATAGATAGTAGCCTAGGCTGGCATCCGTGTTCTCTTAATACTTTTAGAACATTTATCCAGGACCTTCTGGCCTTGAGGGTTTCCATGGAGAAGTCAGGTGTAATTTTGATAGGTCTGCCTTTATATGTTACCTGTCCTTTTTCCTTCACTGCTCTTAATATTCTTTCTTTATTCTGTATGCTAGGTGTTTTGATCATTATATGTAGAGGGGTCTATTTTCTTTGGTCCAGCCTATTTGGGGTTCGGTATGCTTCTTGTACTTTCATGGGCATTTCCTTCTTCAGATTTGGAAAGTTTTCCTCGATGATTTTGTTGAATATGTTTTCAGCACCTTTGAGCTGGGCTTCCTCACCTTCCTCTATGCCTATTATTCTTAGGTTTGGCCTTTTCCTGGTGTCCCACATTTCCTGGATGTTGTGTGTTAAGGATTTGTTGGATTTATGGTTTTCTTTGGTCGATGAATCTATTTCTTCTAGTTTATCTTCTGCGCCTGAGATTCTCTCTTCCATCTCTTGAATTCTATTGGTTATGCTTGTGTCCATGGTTTCCGATTTTTTTGCTCAGCTTTTCAATTTCCAGCTTTCCTTCCATTTGTGTTGCCTTTATTTTCTCAATTTCGGTTTTCAAATCTTGAACCGTTTCCTTCACCTGGTTAATTGTTTTTTCTTGGCTTTCTGTACTTTCCTTAAGGAATTTGTTCATTTCTTCCACTTTTTTGTTTTTTTTTTTTCCCTCCCCATTTCTTTAAGGGATTTTCTCACATCTTCTTTGATGGCCTCTATCATTTTTATGATGGTGATTTTTAAGTCGTACCCTTCTGCTTCCTCTGCTTTGTTGTTGTGTTCCATTCTAGTTGGTGTAGATTCCCTAGATTCTGGTGGTGTCATGTTTGTCTTTCTGTTGTTAGGTGTTCTCTTGTATTGCCTTCTTCCCATAGTTTCTTCCAGTAGGTGTTGGTGGTGTCTCTTCCCTCTCTCTATGGTCATTCCCTGATGGGCTTATGTGGATCAAAGATTCAATGTCTGTAGCTCTGTGTGGTCCAAGCTCTCTAGGAGGTTTCTCTGCAGACAGGGATCCAGGGATGGGGTCAAGGATGAGGATCCAGAAGAAGATGCCAGCAGGTATTCACAGTGGTCCTCTGGCCAATAGCTCTGGCCAATAGCTCTGGCCAATGTCCGGCAGAAGAGGACAAGGGCTGAGCTTGAACTTCAGAAGGTTTTGCAGGGTAGTGGGACCTCACTGAAAACTGGCGCTCTCCAGCTGAGACCTCGTTCTTTGGCAGGGGCCCAGATTTGGGGGTCAAGGATCTTGCCCGCAGGAACTCCGAGTGGACACGCAGAGATAGGCGGATCTCTGGGAGGGGCCTGGGACTCCAGCAGAGGACTGGAGGCGGGGTCAGAGACCAAGCCGGTGGAAATTACAGGTGGTCCCACGTCGATAGTCAGGTCTCCTTTGTTCGGAGTTGCTCCAAGAGGTCTCCGAAGTAGAGTGGACTGTTGGCTCCACCCTCTGTCCCAGTGCTCAACCAGAGCAGCAGGAACGTAGGTGGGGTAGGGCACAGGGTAGGGGGGGTAGGCTGGAGGTTGGGATGGGTGGAGGTGTATCAGAGATCCAAGGGTGCTCTCAATGGGGACTGGAGACAGGAGCAGCAGGATCAGGGGCCAATCCAGGGACTTCAGGCGGGGGAGGGGGGAAAAGAGGTTGAAGGGGACAGGCAGCCCCAATTGGGCCCAGACTCACCTCTGGCCAATAGCCGGCAGAAGAGGACAAGGGTTGGGCTGGAACTTGAGAAGGTTTTGCAGGGTAGTGGGATCTCACTGAAAACTGGCGCTCTCCCGCTGAGACCTTGTTCTGTGGCAGGGGCCCGGATTTGGGGGTCAAGGATCTTGCCCGCAGGAACTCCAAGTGGAGCCGCAGAGATAGGCGGATCTCTGGGAGGGTGATAAGTTAGTTCTTTATCTCTCTGGGAAGGGCATTTATGATAGCCTTTCCACGGAAGCTCAAATTGTTAGTTGGGAGCAGTCTTGTAGTTCTCTAGACCTTACTTTGTGTTCAATTTTATCTTCAAAACAATATTGACTCCCTCTTTATTGCTCTCTCTCTCTCTCTCTCTCTCTCTCTCTCTCTCTCTCTTTCTCTCTGTCTCTCCTGTCTTCTATTCCTAAGAGGGCTCAATCTTCCTAGTCACAATTTTTTTCCTTTCCTTCCCCTCATTTTCTCCTACTTCTCTCTACATTCACTGCCCCCCCACTTCCCCTGTGCTATGGGGGACTTGTCCTTTCCCAGTTCTGTGAGGGACTTTATATGAATCTCTTAGAATATACCTTGTATCCTAGGTCCTTTGGTGGTGTGAATTATAGGATGGTGATCCTTTGATCTAGGTCTAAAATCCATTTATGAGTGAGTACATACTATTTTCCTCTTTTTGTGACTGAGTTTCCTCAATCAGGGTGGTTTTTTTCAAGTGCCCTCTACTTGCCTGCGAATTTCAATATACCATTATTTTTTTTTCTGCAGAGTAGTAATCCATTGTGTAGATGTGCCACATCTTCATTAAATATTGAGGGGCACATAGTTGCTTCCAGGTTTTTGATATTACAAATAGTGCTGCTATGAACATAGTTGAACAGATGTCTTTGTTGCATGGATGTGAATCCTTTGGGTATATGCCTAAGAGGTGGATTGCCGGGTCTTGTGGTAAACTAATTCCCATTTTCCTGAGGAACGGCCATACTGATCTCCAAAATGGCTGTATGAGTTTGCACTCCCACCAGCAGTGGAGGAGTGTTCCACTTTCTCCACATCCTATCCAACATAAGTCATCACTGGTGTTTCTAATTTTAGCCATTCTGGCAGGGGTAAGATGGTATCTCAAAGTTTTTTGATTTGTATTTCCCTGATAGCTAAGGATGTGGAGCATTTTCTTAAGTGTCTTTCCACCTTTTTGATTTCCTCTATTGAGAATTCTTTCTTCAGTTCTGTATGCCATTTTTTTAATGGGGTTATTTTTTTTTTTGACTAGTTTCTTGAGTTCTTTGTATGTTTTGGAGATCAGCCCTTTGTCAGATATAGGATTGGTGAAAATCTTTACCCAGTCTGTGGGCACCTGTTTGGTCTTGTCCACTTTGTCCTTTGCCTTACAGAAGCTTCTAAGGTTGAAGAGGTCCCATTTATTAATTGTTTCTCTCGGTGTCTGTGCCCCTGGAGTTATGTTCAGGAAGCAGTGACTAACTAGTGACATAGGCATATGGGTGGGTGACTATTGATTTAGGTGTTTGCCTAACTAGTGACTTCATGTGTTTGGCAAACAAGTGACTTAGGTGTGTGTCTAACAGGTGACATAGTGTATGTAGTTAACTAGTGAGTTAGTATGTGTGACTAACTAGTGGGTTAGTTTGTGGCTAACTAATGACTTACACTTAACCAAGTGTGTAGCTAAATAGTGACTCAGCTTAGTAATCTGTTCTTCAGAAATTTGATAGATCACAAACAAAATAGAGCAGTAATTAAGAAGAGATAGACTGATACTGCCCATATGCTGTTATTTTGTATTGAGCATGGTAACCTTACACATAGTCAATGATCTTCTCAAACCTCTGAGCTGATATTTGTGTGTCATGCAGGAGTGAACATTTCTCCACAAAGAGAGTTACCTATTGTCAAATTCAACATTCATTGGCTCAGAACTAGCTTCCCAAACTGTATACCCACATACTCTGGTCTGTGTTCATACACATGGCATGGATTCAAACATGATGGGAAATTACAAAATCACTCCCCCTACCACAGTCATGTACTTTTTTCATAGTGGTGACTCCAGCACCTGGTTGCTTACCCTGAATCCTCCTTCAGTGTAAATAATTTTGCTTATTCTGATCTGAAAGCAGAGGCAATGCTCCACATGTGAATACTTTTCCTGTGACTGCACTGGATAGTTCCCTATCTGACACTAATGGATATTTTAAATATCTGAGGTTACAGTAATTTAAGAATTTGAAGGAATAGTACAGAACACAGCAAGGCCATTGTTTGGAGAACAACAGACTACAACTAATGTCACCTGCGTCAACATAAGAGCTTGCCTCATAAACATTCTTCTAACAGGATGAAAATGCATCTTTTCTAGCCTTAATATGGCTTCCCAGGGAAAAATCATTTCACCCACAGTGGAGATCTATAAAAACAAATACATCTAACATGTATCTATCTTAGAAAATACTCGAACAGGAGCCAGCCTAGACATATGTTTGCATTTAATATATTCTATCCTTCTTAAATGGCTTTTTAAGTTCAAGCTCCATTTTAGACATTGAACAATTTCAATGTCTAGCTACTAAGCGAGATGAGAGGATTATACAGCAAATGTGTTCAAAATACTATTTCTTAAGGACATCAGATACCTGAAACTAATGGACCTGCTTCACATGTAGGATCCTGAGGTGAAGGTATTGGTAAATGTAGAAGGTAGAAAATATAAAAAAAATATGTTGGGATGGGTAGAAGTTTCCCATGCCAAGTAAGCTTCTTAAGGAGAATAGACTGTTCTACACTACTTCCAGGAAGGAAAGGGAAGGAAACAGGAGATTTCCTTGAAGTCTTTCAATGGGAGATACTCAGGAGAAGACAACTAAAACAATGCCACACAAGGGGAACACAGGGTATCTCATGATTATTACTGACTGAGCCCACAGTGACCTTGGGACTGAGAAACATATTTCTATGTAGTTTAGATCTACAGACCTGAAATAACCTGTCCACTAAGGCTTTGTTCCAAACAATCACCAGCTCTCCCCAGCAAATACCTGATTTTGGACAAGATGCACTCTTTTATGGTTCATACACCAGGGCCTTAGGGAAAGCTCCCAAGGCCTAGACAAGACTGTTACTATCTCTCCCAAGAATGTTTGTCATGCCTGCCTGAGAGTCTAAATGAAAGCTGTGCTTTATCTGGCCACTCATACATCATTAGTTTACTTTTTAAAATCTGGTGTCCTATTGCCAATCTAGTAGAATTATGCTTTTCTGGAGAAGAAAACTGCAACTATATGGCATACTTGGCCTAAAGGTTGCTTGTGGACATTTAATATTTCTGTGAGCAGCTGGTTATGGGCCAGTTTTTTTTTTTTTTTTTTTTTTTTTTTTTGTGTGTGTGTGTGTGTGTGTGTGTGTGTGTGCGTGTTTTTTTTTTTTTTTTTTTTTTTTTTTGATATCAGTAATGGACTACATGCTGTTATAAAACAGGAGTGGCTTCTTTGTAATGGTTTGGAGTCAAATGTCTGGAAAATCATGGTGAACAAATGTGTATTTGGGATTCAAAATTCTATCAGGTCTGGTCAGCATACACTTAGCTTTGTGTGTTTTAGAGGCAGTCCTACCTCAATTAAAGTCTACTTTGTGAGACATACTATCTCCAAAGCATTTGTAAATCCTTTGTGTTACAAATTTACTCCTGTAGATCACTGCTCAATAGTGAAGTGCTACCCTTACATGAGATGTCTTTTACAACGTGCAGAAAATTAACAATAAATGGACCTTACACATAAAAGTAAAATGCAAAGTGCTGAACTAAAAGATACTTACCTAAAAGGCCTCTGGAAGTTTGTCGACATGCTTTCAGTGGGTGCACCAAAAGTATGTAGAAGTTGACTAAATAGATGTTTCTACAAACACCTCCCTGCTCCCAGTGCTCAGAGCAGATGCAGCCCACAGAACAGTTATTTAGAGGCCTGCCTCTCACTTCTGGGAATTTTATGGACTGTATGACAACTCAGGAAATACCCTCCACACTGGATCCCATTCCTCAGCATCTCCTACTACCCATCTGAGGACAGCAGACCCTCACTCACCGTGCTGTGGTTTTCCAATTTGCCCTTCCTAATAGCACAGTACACAAAACCACTGCCTCCAGTTTCTCTTCAAATCCAGGCCAGAATGGCTCTGTACTTCTTCTGACAGGCAGGCCACCTTGGGGTCTGATTGGCTACTAAGGCCTTAGTTATAAGAGTACCTCACAGCTGGATGCAGAGTACTTAAGGACAAATTACAATGGGTCCTGATTGCCTTCTACCACAGACAAAGACTTTTCTATGTCAGCAGAGATGTGCATTTCTATAACACTTGTTCTATAGCTGACCCCTGCTATCTTCCTGCAGTTCACAGGAATTTTCCTTTCTTCCTCCTAGACACAGTGTGGCTAGTTAACTATACTTACTTAAGTGGGTTGAGTTATTCTTGGTGAACAAGTTGGATGGGAGCTCAGAAAATTTATTTACTACACAGAGATGTAGGTATACAAAAATTGATATTTGTTATTTGGTTTAACACTGAATTTATGTGAACTAAAGTAACTTTTTTACCTGGTATTCTTGGGAACTTCAGACAATCAGGAAAGAAAAGCAGGTACCAGATCTCAAAAAAAAAAAAAAAAAAAAAAAAAAAAAAAAGATAATATGTCTTTCTTCTATTAGATAGCTGGATGATGGCTCCATGGATGTAGAGTTTTATCCCTGAAACTGAGAGCAAACACTTGGCAAATGCATAATATTGAGAAGAGTAGTCTTCATGGAAAATTGAATATTTGGAGAGGAATTGAACTAGGAAGTATGTATTTGTGAGCACTATTGTAAGCCAATACATCTTCACTGATAAGATGAAAAAGAAAAGAAAAGAAAAACCTACCCCGACCAGAGGGACCATGTTATTTGTGGGTCGAGGTGGGCTAGAACCTGAAAATAAATGGGTGAGAAAGAAGGAATGAGACCAAGCAATGGATTGTCAAGGTCTCAATTTTATTAGGCCAAAGAGAGGTTTTTAAAGCAAAGCAGGGAGGAAGTGGGGAGGGGTAACTGTGCCCAATCTGGGGCTCTGGTAATGTCCCAAGCCATAAACCTCAGACCATAAATGTCTGCTTATCTCATTTCCTGCTGTCTGGTTCACCTCAGTTCCTGGGGTTAGTGAAACAGACTGCTTGTTTAAGAAGTTTTCTGTTTTACCAAGATAAGGCTCAATTAGAGTTTTAAGGTATAAGTAATTCTGCAAGAGGATGTGACTCAAGGCCGGCTCCCAACAAAAACCAAGTGCATTATTCAATGTTCTCTACTAGAATTAGAATGTATGATGAATCTCACCATATATGTAGAAAGTGGATTTATTATAATGTCTCACAAGCTGTGATCTAGTTAGTCCAACAATGGTTGCCTACCAATGGGAATCTTAGGTGTACAGAGGTTTTTTAGTTTATCAGGATGGATGTCACAGCTGGTCATTATATACCAAAATTACAAAGACATGGGCTCTGATGGTAGTAAACGAATACATTTGGTAGCCAGAGCAAGGGTTAGCAGCCAAAGAGGCAGAGCTTCCTCCTTCAATACCCTGTATACATGCTGGCTACCACTAGATGGTGGATCTGATTCTTCCTTTATCTTTGTTTTGTTTTTTGTTGTCAAAACATGTTTGTCAGTGCAGCCCTAGAACTCTGAGGCTGGCCTCAACCTCAGAAAATCAGGCTGCCTCCTTTGTCCTGGGATTAAACATGTTCACTATCACCAAGCAGTTAAAAGTAGATCTTATCATCTATATCCTTACATGGCTTCTTTGTGCTTTGGCAGTCCTGGAATTTAGTCTGCCAGTCTGATTTTTCTCAACCGGTATATGGGTATGCATTCCAAATTTTCATGAGTTCATTGAGCTCCAATAACTCCTTTTGTCCTTAAGACATTACCTTTCCTACTACAGGATACCTGTGTCTTGATGATGATTGTCTCCTATCTAAATAACTATAGATTTGGCCTAGACAGGTTTGCATGTACCCTGAAGGAAGGGAGTAAGTGTAGCTATGGGGAGCAGGAAGGCAGATAGTATGCGCAGTTATGAAGTGCCTTTGGAATTAAAGGAAGTAATTTCTGTTTTCCATTCATACATACCCCTTCCATTGCCCCAACTTTGTTTGACTACTTATTTTAAATATCCTGTGGGGATTGACCTGGCCCATAGTGTTCCTCAAGAGGCCCCCAGTTTTTAAGCAATTTCTTGGATAAATATTCATTGATGGTTTCCTATGTTTTTTCTATACTGTGGAAGCTACGGCCTCTGAACATGGAGTTAAATATCTTCCCCAAATATTTAGGCTTTTTAAATCTAGACAGAATATATTTATTTCCTCATTGATTACTCATTACAAGTATGTCCCAATTAACACTCTTTAATTTCTGCAATCTAATGAAATGTATCTACAATACCAGTGTAAAACTGGGTATGATAGCTTCAATGGGAACTTCAACATCTGACAGTGACTGTTCCAAAACATAGATGGGAGAGAACAAGGGAGAACCATAGTACAAAAAGTTCTAGAATTAACTTAGGGATGTAGAGACTGAGAGAAATAATTTTCCTAAAGCTTAGGACTATTTGTTATTGATGCAATTCTTTTTGTCTAGATAAACTATAACTTCAGTAAAAAGATTCAAATATGCTACTATAGCTTTGTATATTCCTATACTTGCACTTTTATTAGTAAAGTTTGTTATAAAACCTAATATTTAAGTGTTCTTGTGAATATGCAATCTGCATATACAATGCATTCCCCATAAAATCCCAGCAAGATTCTTCACTGACCTTGAAAGCATAATACTCAACATTATGTGAAAAAAAAAAAAAAACAAAAGACCCAGGATAGCCAAAATAACCCTTTGCAATAAAGGTTCTTCAGGAGGCATCACCATCCTCAACTTCATGCTCTACTCTAGAGCTATAGGTCTGATAATCACCTGGTATTGGCACAAAAATAGACAGGTATACCAATTTAATCAAATAAAAAATCCTGATATTAACCCTAATACCTACAAACCCCTGATTTTTGACAAAACACTGAAAGTATAAAAAGGAGGGAGGAAAGCATCTTCAACAAATATTGCTAGCACAACTGGATGATGGTGTGTATAAGAGTGCAGATAGACCCATGTCTATAGCCATGCACAAAACTCAAGTCCAAATGGATCGAAGAGCTCAACCTAATTCCAACCAGATGGAACTTCTTAGAATAGAAAGGGGGGGTACCATTGAACAACTGGTAGAGGAGACCACTTTCTGAACATAACTCCAGGAGTACATACAATGAGATCGGCAATTAATAAGTGGGACTTCTTCAAACTGAATAGGTTCTGTAAGGCAAAGGACACAGTGGACAAGACCAAACAGCAGCCCACAGACTGGAATTTGATCTTCACAACCCTACATCTGACAGAGGACTGATGTCCAAAATATACAAAGAATTGAAGAACATAGTCACGAAAATACCATGCATGGCCAAAGAACGTTAGACATGAGCAGTAGACTCCAAGATCCTCCAGTAACACCTGCCCCATTTCCTCATCACCACACAAAGACACATCTCCCTTTGGGTTTAAATGAGAGGATGAAATGAATGGGGCTTCCCCTGACTCTACACAGAATTCCTTTTCCTCCATGGACACCTTGACCTCTGCATTTTATTAAATTCAAAGGAATCCAGCCCTCCAACTCCAGGAGAGGTTTCCCCTTGTATTGTGGTTTCTAGTTGATTTTCTCCCTTCTGTGTACCAGCCAGATAATCTCTGGTGTCCTAAAAAGCCAACTGCTCTAGAGGTGCCACCTGTCTCTAATTCTTTTCCAACAATACTCTCTGGAACACACTCCAAGCCACCACTCTGAAGCACTTTATCCAAGTCCTCATTGATCTCAGAGCAAGCTGCTGAGGTCAATGATGGGTTTCAGCTGTCATCTCCCTTACTATTAGCAACAGGAGACACATCTGACTGTCTCTGAGGTACTAGAGTGTGTGCACCTGATCCCACCACATCAAGCACTGCTGTCATTTTTGGGACTAAAGTTTATACCTATTTTTCAGCACTTTAGAATTTGACTTGAGATTTATACCTGGGGAAGTGCAGTAGTTCCTTTTCGTATTAGAGATGCTACAGCTTACTAGTCTGTAATTAACTGAGTATTCATCACTGAATTTAAGCACTGGAGGCTCAGCTATAAAGTGGATTCATGAAGGTGGAATGCATATGGTGTAATATATTTCTCTTACTTTCTGCATTTGTCTCAAAGTAATTGTGAGTAAATGGAGGATCAACACTTCCTTTCTTTGCCTGACTGACAGCAAAGTACTTACCTAAGTTTTTAATTTTGTTTTCATATCTGTGGAGATTTCATGGCTGGTGTGGAGCTCCTGGTTATATGGCTATATGGTAGCCTACTTTACTGTCTCACATTCTGGGATAGCTAAGATTGCTATATCATGGTTACAGGTACCTCACTACTCATCTTTAAAGTGCACGTGGAGAAAGAATGATACTTGATATCTACCTGTTAGGGTTAGGGATTGATATTTCCTTTTAGAGGTGTCCTATGTATGTGAGTGTGTATGTATCCTATGTCTGCTTTTGTTGATGTTCAATGTTGCCCTTGAGAGGTTTTTATTTTTTCAGTTCACAAAATACTCCCAATATTAAAATGTTTTTAAAATAATGAGGATATTGTTTGCAGTACTTTGTTGACTAAAAATAGATATTAAAGATGGTAAGGATTTAATTTGATCTGTTTTTTTTTTTTTTTTTTTCATGGTGAAGTTTTTGTGTCAGTCTTTGGGTGTCTTCCTTCCTTATACAAGGTTTCATACAGTGCACATACATCTTGAGCACATATGTACCATAAAGGTCCTTGCAGTCCTGATTCTCCGGCCTCTACTTCCTAAGTGCTAGAAGACAACAGTATGCAACTTTGGCTCTCAGAATGTGTGTGTGTGTGTGTGTGTGTGTGTGTGTGTGTGTGTGTGTGTGTGTGTTTTGAGAAAGTGGTTTACTATGTTGCCTAGACTGGACTCAAATACTGGCTGCCTCCTTCCCTTAACCTCCTTAGTATTGGAATTACAGGTATTTCAAGGTTGAGGCACCAGACCACTGATGGCCTTGTTTTTAAAAAGGTGTCACACAGGAAGTGTGGAAGTGACCGCCATTGTAGCTAAAGATACTTAATCGTTGTTATACAGAAGTTACATAATTTAGGGCTTTTTTTTAATCTACAGGAAACAAAATGCAAATATAAAAGAACTTAGCAGGGCAGTGGTGTAGCTTGGGTGTCCATGCAGGGCCCTACAGGACCCCTTTCTTTTAATATAAATTAATACCTGTCTTAGGTGACAGAGGACATCAGCATAATTCCTTTCCCATCATTGGAGAGGTCACCCAGGCCTGTAACCTTCCTGGCTTAGGTTGGACACTTGCCCCCACTGTCTTACCCATCACTGGTGAACAGTTTGTCAGCCACACGTGGGCAGAGGCATTTTCAACATCACCAAAAATGCGGCCTGCCAGCTGTAGGAGGCAGCCTGCAAATTCTGAATAGGTCTCAGATGGTCCCTGCAAGACCTTGAATATCTGATCTCCTGCAGCCTCATTATGAAAGGCTTCCCAAGCTCTAGTAGCAACAGCAGTAATTTGTGCATAGACCTCTAGGTCAAACAGAATTTGAGTTGCAAGGGTAGCATATTGCCCTCCACTTGTTGCGTTCATGAGCATATCTGAATTCCTAGCAGGAAATCCAGCAACAGCATTACTTTGCACAGTTTCCTTGCAAAATTCTTGAAATTCGCCTCTCCAGAGCAAATAGTCACCCCCACTCAGCACGGCTCTACAGAGCTGCATACAATCACTAGGGGTATAATTTAACGCTGCAAAAGACACAAATATTGTCTGAGTAAAAGGACCATGGGCCCATAAGCAGTGACAGCCTCTTTAAGCTGTTTTATATCCTTAAAATCTAATGGGCTCTGCTCCCTAACCCTGTTATCTAAGGATCCACTGTCTCTATCACTGGAAACACCTCTCTTTCCTTTTCTAACACTTCTACCTTCTTCTAAATCTTGTACTTCCTCAAAAGTCCTATTCATCTATGCCATTTCTTGTTTTATTTTATGGCAATGAATTCTTTAGCTGTCTTGTTTTAATCCTGGTGCCCTGCCTTTTCAATAGGGCCACTAATTGCCAGCTGAGCTTTTCTTTACAGTTACTGGCACCAATCGTTCAATACACCCTCATTCAATTACTTTTGCCGGCCGGCCTTCGAGGGCCATCTCTTAGGTGATCCTTTCTTTCCCGATCTCAGTGGGACCTCCACTTGTAGTGCCCACCCTACCATCTCTACCACGAGTCAGGCGAAGGCCTAGAGATTGAAATAAAGACAAGACAGCGAGTCATTCGTTCAATGGCAAAGTTGGAACACCAAATGCCGAATGCTGTTTATTGAGGGGGAAGAACGGGCTTAAATACCGACTTACAGCACAGTGGAAAATTACAGGAATTTTTTGGCTTAGCTCCTCCCTGTTTTGTCACAAGGTGTATGTCACAAGATGTGTTGTCATGAGATGTGTGTCACAAGATGTGTTGTCACGGGAAGAGTACCAACAAAAGCCTTGGGGCAAGGAGTTCCCACCAACAGCTTAAGGCTAGCTCAAGGTACCTTGGGGGTCCATACAGGGCCCTACACAGTGGTGGTTCTGAAAGGGTCACACAGTGTGGAATAAGATGGTTTCTCAAATTGTTTTGATTTGCATTTCCCTGATAGCTAAGGATTTAGAGCACTTTCTTAATTGTGTTTCAGCCTTTTTGATTTTATCTATTGATTGTTCTTTCTTTGATTCTGTACCCCATTTTTACTAGTGTTATTTGGTGTTTTGTTGACTAGTTTCTTGAGTTCTTTGTATATTTTGGAGATCAGTCCTTTGTCAGATATAGGACTGGTGAAAATCTTTTCCCAGTCTGTGGGCAGCCTTCTGGTCTTCTCCAATGTGTCCTTTGCCTTACAGAAGCTTCTAAGTTTGAAGAGGTCCCATTTATTAATTGTTGCTATCAGTGTCTCTGCCCCTGGAGTTATGTTCAGGAAGTGATCTCCTATACCAATTTGTTCAAGGGTAACCCCTAATTTCTCTTCTAAGAGGTTAAATGTGGCTAGTTTGCTGTTGGGGTCTTTGATCCATTTGGACTTGAGTTTTGAGCACGGTGATGGACATGGGTCTATCTGCAGTCTTCTACACACCATCATCCAATTGTGCCAGCACCATTTGTTGAAGATGCTGTCCTCAACCCATTGTATTCATTTAGCAGCTTTGTCAAAAGTCAGGTGTTCATAGGTTTGTGGGTTAATTTCAGGAATTTCAATTTGATTCCATTGGTCTACATGTCTATTTTTGTGCCAATACCAGGCTTGTTTCAGAACTATAGCTCTGTAGTAGAGCTTAAAGTAAGGGATGGTGATGCCGCCTGAAGTTTTTTATTGCACAGGGTTGTTTTGGCTATCCTGGGTCTTGTATTTTTCCATATAAAGTTGAATATGATCCTTTAAAGGTCAGTTAAGAATTGTGGTCAGATTTTAATGGTGTAGTGAGATTATCTGTTGCCTACAATCTTCGTGGGCTTAGTTAATTTCCTTGGGTTGGAGTTTTCCTTCCAATATTTTCTGTAGGGCTAGATTTGTAGATACATATTTTGAAAATCTGGTTTTGTCAGTAAATAACTTGTTTTCTCCATCTATAGTGACTGAGAGTTTTTTTTCTAGGTATAGTATCCTGGGCTCATTTCCGTGGTCTCTTAATACTTGTAGAACATCTATCTAGGACCTTCTGGCATTGATGGTTTCCATGGAGAACTCAGGTGTAATTTTTGTAGGTCTACCTTTATATGTTATCTGTCTTTTTCCTTCATTGCTCTTAATATTCTTTCTCTATTCTGTATGCTAAGAGTTTGATTATTATATTTCGTGGGTGTAGAGAGCTACGAAGTGCCTTTCCTTAAGATGGCGCAGGCTTCCACCTTCCAGATGGTGAGCGCTCTCTATGGTAAAAAAAAAAAAAGTCCTTATTTGGCCCAGGCCGTTGAGCTTGCTTGTTTCCGTATAAGAGCAGCCTATCTGCAGGGTCCCTGTGGCTCAATGGGGTTTGTCAGCGTAAGGGGATTTAAGCCAGTGCAGGCATTTCCCCGGAGTCAGAAAAAGAAGCATGTTCAAGGATCCTGAATAAACTACTTGAAGAAGATCTTGCCAGAGATGTGTCTTCCTTGCAGGCTGAGGTTGGGAGCGACACCTGGTGGCCCTTACTGGGACGGGGATCAGAACTTCTTGCAGTCAGGGCAGCACTGGAAAGTTCCCAAGGTAAGGTGGGACAATAAAGACCTCAGAAATAAGCAGCAATAAGGTTCCCTAGGAAGAGTGGGATAATAAGGATAAGTGGCAATAAAGTCTCAGGCATTGAGCAAGAGTTTCTAGCGAACCGAAAGTAAAATTTTTTAAAATGGGGACATCTCAGTCTCATCCAATTTTTCTGGCTCTTCTGGAGCTACTTTTGTCAAAGAAACTTAAATTAAAGAAAAGCACATTAGAGAGGTTTCTGGGTGAATGTGATACCATTGCACCTTGGTTTCACAGTTTCGGGAGACCTTATGTTAGTGTTCTAGGACAAGTTTGGCAGGGATCTTGACTTCCCTTGGGAACAAGGGATACTAAAGCCTGGAGTCAGACCCATTTGGATGTTAATGCATAGCTGCACTGAGAACCAGAAATGCTGTAGAGAGGCAGTGGAAAAGGAGCAAGCTGTGATAGAAATGATACAAGAAGAAAGATCAGAAGAGGTTAAGAGCACAGGGGAGTCTGATATGGACAAAACAGACTCTAAGGAGTAATTGCAGGCCCTTGTAGAAAAAGGTTCAGAAACAATCCCTTAGAGAACAGAGAGGGGAAGAGAAGGAGAAATGGCGATATAAGGAGGAGGAGGATACCCCTGGAATAAAGCCATTGGCGGCTCCCCTTATCAGATGGAGCAAGGGTGGGGCTTAAGGACAGGGCATTCCTTTTCCCTGAGGTGTGGAGAGCAGTGCAAACTGACCTTGGTCTAGCTTTTCCGGTTTTCCAGGATGCCCAAGGCAATAGCTATGAGGAGCTTTTAGACTTAAAGGTCATCAAGGTTTTGGCTGAATCTATGAGAACATATGGGATTTCAGCTTCTTTTACTGTATCCCAAGTTGAAGCCCTGAATAGACATTGCATGACTCCTAGTGTTAAGATGGAAATTTCATGCCTTGAAATGCATCTATTATATGGATGATATATTGTTGGCGGCCAAGGATGAACAAATTTTAGATCAGGCTTATGAAGATTTGGTTAAATTATTGGAAAAGGTTATTTATAGCCCATGAAAAGGTTCAAAAGGATAAGATTGTTAATTATTTAGGAGCCAAAGTGTATGAAAGACAAATTGTTCCTCAAAAGATTGAGTTGAGAAAAGATAATTTGAAAACGTTAAATGACTTTCAGAAGTTATTAGGAGATGTTAATTGGATTAGGAGTTATTTAAAGTTGCCAAATTATGAATTAAAGCCATTATATAATATATTAGTAGGGGATCCACCTCTTGATTCTCCTAGGCAATTGACTTTTGAAGTGAGAGAAGCCTTATGTAAAGGTGAGGAAAGACTACAAAATGCTTTTCTATCTAGATGGAAGGAAGGTCAAGCTATCATATTATGCTTTCTCCCTACCAAAAATAAGACTACAAGGTTGTTATGTCAGGTCAGATCATTGCTTTGGATTCATCCCAAAATATCCCCAGTGAAAGCAATAGAACGTTATCCCACAGCAGTCGCTAGTTTGCCTCATAGTGGAATTCAACAAAGCATTCAATTTTTTGGATTGCCCCCAGCGCTACTTGTGGTGCTTTATTACTGTCACCAGGTTAAGATCTTGTGTGGCACTATCAATAATTGGGCCATATTGCAATGTGGGTTTGAAGGAACGATAGATAATCATTATCAAATGCATCATTAATGTAGGGCCCTGCATGGACTCCCAAGGCACCTTGAGCTAGCCTGAAGCTGTTGGCGGGAACTCCTTGTCCCAGGGCTTTTGTTGGCACTCTTTCCATGACAATATATCTTGTGACACACATCTAGTGACAACACATCTTGTGACAACACAGGGAGGAGCTAAGCCAAAAAATTCCTGTAATTTTCCACTGTGCTGTAAGTCGGTATTTAAGCCCGTTCTTCCCTTTCAATAAACGGCATTCGTCATTTGGTGTTCCAACTTTGCCATTGAACGAATGACCCGCTGTCTTGTCTTTATATCAATCTCTAGGCCTTCGCCCAACTCGTGGTAGAGATGGTAGCACGGGCGCTACAAGTTGAGGTCCCACTGAGATCTGAAAGAAAGGATCACCTAAGAGATCGCCCTCGAACGCAGGCAGGCAAAAATAAATGAATGAGGGTGTATTGAAGTATGGATGTCAATAACTATAAGGAAAAGCTCAATGAGCAATTAATGGCTCTATTGAAAAGGTAGGACACCAGGATTAAAAACAACACATCTAAATAATTCATTGCAATAAAATAAAAGAAAAGGCATAGATGAATAGCACTTTTAAAGAAATACAAGATTTGGAACAAAATAGAAGGATTAGAAAAGGAAAGACAGATGTTTCCAATGATTGAGACAATGGATCCTCAGATAACAGGGTTAGGGAACACAGCCCATTAAATTTTGAGGATATAAAACAGCATAAAGAGGCTGTCACTGCTTATGGGCCCATGGTCCTTCTATTCAATTTTTTGAGTCTTTCCCAGTGTTAAATTGCACCCCTACTGATTGTATGCAGCTCTGTAGAGCCTTACTAAATGGGGGTGACTATTTGCTCTGGAGAGGCAAATTTCAAGAATTTTACAAAGAACCGCGCAAAATAATGCTGATGCCAGATTTCCTGCTAGGAATTTAGAAATACTCACGAATGCTACAAATAGAAGTCAATATGCTACCATTACAGCTCAAATTCTTTTTGACCTAGAGGTCTATGCACAAATTACTGCTGCTGCTACTAGAGCTTGGGAAGCCTTGACTAATAAGGCTGCAAGAGATCAACTATCTAAGATGTTGCAGGGACTGTCTGAACCCTACTCAGAATTTGCAGACCACCTCCTACATCTGGCAGGATAAATTTTTGGTGATGTTGAAAATGCCATGCCCATAATTAAACAATTAACATTCAAAAATACAAACAAGTATTGTAAAGAGGTTTTACGTCCCCATAAGTCCAAAAGTCTTAATGATTATATACGCATATGTCGGGACATAGATGGTCATCACATTATGGGCCTGGTTATAGCATCAGTTATGAAAAGAGGGGAGAACAATAGAGGAGCCAGACCAAAGAGTTGCTTTGGATGTGAACATTTCAAAAGGAACAGCCCCCAGGGTGTGGCAACTCAATTGAGCCCTAGGCCAGGGCTTTGCCCATGTTGCAATAAGGGTCATCATTTGAGCAAGGAATGTAGGTCAAAGACAGCTGCCCTTGGTAATCCTTTACCAGCTCAGGGAAACTGGAAGCGGGGCCAGCCTCGGGCCTCTAAAGCCCAGACGTACGGGGCAATGGATACACCTGTAACCCGCCCAATACAGATGATCCCTCAGAGAAACCCCTTTATGTCCAGGACCTTATCAGTGGTACCCCAGGAAGCACAGTATTGGACCTCTGTTCTGCCATCCGAGCAATATTAACACCACAATTGGCACTCAAGCCTTGAGAACAGGAGTCTTTGGGCCTCTTCCCTCAGGAGCAATAGGGGTATTGTTAGGGCGCAGTAATGCCTTGTTGAAAGGGATTAGAGTTATTCCAGGAATAGTAGATTCAGACTTTCAAGGAGAAATAAAAATCAGGTTAGGGCAAAAATGGGGGTATTAATGATACCACAGGATGCTAGGATAGCTCAATTGGTTCTTATCACTATGTACAAACCAACAACCCCTTTTTAAAGGACATCAGGGGATCTGCTGGTTTTGGTCCACAGGCTCCATGGGTGCTTTTTGGGTATCAACTCTTGAACAGTGCCATACGCTCACACTTACCATACAAGGTAGACGATTTTCTGGACTTGGGGACAGGGGAGCAGACTCCTCAAAAATAGCAACAAAACATTGGCCACAAGCATGGCCTCTTCAGCCAGCCTCCACTCATTTAAATGGAGTAGGAACTACTATGGCTCCAACGTAGTACTCACTTTCTTAAATGGTCAGATGATGAAGGACATACAGGAATTTTTCAGCCTTTTATGTTAAGTCATATACCTGTTAATCTTTGGGGGAGAGATGTGCTTCAGGCCATGGGAGCAGTCCTTACTACTGAGCCTGTTAAAAAATATGTTGGCTGACCAAGGTTATATACAAGAAAAAGGACTGAGTAAATTCCTACAAGATGACCCTCAGTCTGTTACATCCAAAAATTAAATTTTCAAAAGAGCCGGAGATCGCTCTGGGCTGGGAAATTTTCCCCAGGGGCTATTGCTATACAGCCTGTTCCCATTCCTATTATCTGGATAACTGATAACCCAATATGGGTGGAGCGATGGCCCTTATCTATTGAGAAGTTACAGGCTGCACAACAAGTTGTAAAGGAACAATTAGAGACAGGACATATTGTTCCTTCCACTTCCCCATTGAATACTCCAATCTTTGTTATAAAGAAAAAAATCTGGAAAATGGAGACTCCTACAAGATTTCTGAGCTGTTAATGATTATATTGAAATTATGGGAGCAAGGAAGGAAGAAAGAAAGAAATAAAGAATTAACAAGATACAATTTAACACCAACAAGGTGGATCCAGACTCCACTCTTCCTGGAGTAGAAAAAGAAGTTTTGAATAATGAAATAATCAGATAGTTAGATCGTCTGTCACACTTGAGTGTGTCACAAGGTGGCGCCAAACTTCAGGGATCACAGATTATATTATGAAAGAATTTAATAATTACATCTTTAAATACGTAAGCTCTTGACCTTTTTTTGTATCATCAATTCCTGGGCAGACTTGCCAGGTATGAAACTGTATGCTGTCATCATGCATTTTTAAAATGCCATCAGTTAATTGTCACATAATCATACTGTCTTTCCTGATGAATACTGTTGGCCTGACATCATCAGCAGCACATGAATCTCTGTTGTGTTGTGGCAGGACATGAGATAATGGGCCCAATCCTGGTGTAGCAGTAGTAGCCACAATGTTGATAACAGCTGAAAAGATGGCCTCAGCAGGGGCATCAATAACATAGCTGAGAGTGAGAAGTTCTTCTGTGTTCTGAGTCGTCATCCTTTTGCCAGGTCTCGGTGATGGTGCCGACCTGCTAGCGCCACTCCTTCTTCTCATGGTAGATCACAACTGATGTGAAGATGAGGAGGAAGAGCAGGTAGTCAACACCCAGACCACTGTGCCTGCCTTCGTGAAGTCCTTGTACTTCTCGGTTGGCACCGTGCAACCTTCTGGACTTAATCATCCAGCATCCCTCTGGGAGATCATTAAGAAAATGCTCTGCCCATGTCTACATCTTTCCTGTGTGTGTGTGTGTGTGTGTGTGTGTGTGTGTGTGTGTGTGTGTGTGTGTGTTTGTGTCTGCTTGTGTGTGTGTATGTTTATTTAGAACAGAAGACAACTTTGGGACCTATTCTCTCCACTATGAAACTTCCAAATTTAACCTAGTTCCCTTAGACTTGACATTGAAATTGGTTTTATCCCTATTACTCTTCCTAACCTAGGGTGATGGTTCCTTGATATTTTGTTGAGTTTTTTTTTAAATAAAAGTTTACTACAAACATTTGTTTTCATTATGTAAATTGTGTCTGTATGAGTGTGTAAAATTCATGTGCCTGCCTGCAGAAGCCAGAAAAGGGCACTATATAATTGGAGCGAGAGTTAAAGGTTGTAAAAGCCACTAGCCATGAATACTGAGAAATGAATTCAGGACTTTGGGAAGAGAGCAAAGCATCCTTAGCCTTGACCTAGTTCTACTTCCCCAGATTTAAATTTGCAATTAAATTTTTTCTATTTCTTGAGTAGTTTAATTGAATGTGTTCTTTGTGATCAAGCACATGCCTGTGCACATGTGCTACCCCACAAACTTTAGCAATCCCTACATAATTTTTAGGAGCTCGTTCTAGCTTCTTAAATTTTAGTTCCCTTGAATTGAACTCAAGTGGGAAATGGCTTTCAATGTAAGTGACATTTCCCTTTGATTTACCTCAATTGATCTTAATTTTAATATTTTTTTTTAGTTTAAAATACAAAGTACAGGGTTTCATCATTTCATCTTCACATACTTGGGATTCTGTACATTTCTTGTTTTCTTCCCACACAGCACTCCAATTTGACCCTCACCATCTAAAGCTGATACTTTTCTTCTCCCAATTATTTCTAAAATTGATTTACTAGTCATTGCATGTGACCCGGTTTAGCCATTTAGTATCTACCAAAATAGACTTCAAACAAAAGGCAATCAAATGAATTTCTGAAGAACAATCCATACTCAAAGGACAACTCCACCAATATGATATTTCAATTATTAATATCTGTGTCCCAAGCACATGATTAGAAATTATACATAAAGGAATAGACAGGAAGACTTTATTAAATTAGTGTTAAATTAACAAAATATAAACAAACAAAAATAAAAGTATTTAATGGAGTAAGTATTTAAGCCCATTCTTTCCCTCTATTATTGTTGTTGTTGTTGTTGTTCGTCTCCACCGTTATTGTTTCGCGGGTTCTTTCCCTTCTTTTTAGTTTTATTTTTTCCTCCTTCACGTTTTCTCCCTGCACGCCCTGCCCACGCCTGTGTCCCCCCTCACACACATGACCTGGCCCAAGTCAAAGAACAGAAAATAACAACAAGCAACTAAAAATAAACATGCATATCATACATGTAACATAGGTGGAGCAAGTGCAAATATGTAACCCACATATATAACCCAACCGCCAATGTATCGACCATGTATTTATTTCCCCTCCAACCCCAACCACACCCTGGTAAAGCAAATAAAACATGTTATCCATGTGAATTCATGTGTTTACTGCATGTCCTCGTGTTAATTACATGAACTCGTATGTAAACTCTGAGGGCTCCTACGTTTGCTGCAGTGGCTCAGATATTGCCCACATGACTTCGCGTGCTATTTACATGCTAATGCAAACTACCCAGTTACACATGCTAGCTACATGGGATCTCAAAGTAAGTACATGAAGCCATAATGTAAGTACATGACCATGTATGGTAAGTACATGAATACCATGTTGTGCACATGGGCTCACATATTAACTACAAGTTATCACATGTCAAATACACAGGCTCACATGTTAACTACATGGGCTCACATGTTAACTACATGGACCTACAAGGCAAAAACATGACCTCATAAGTCAACTGCACAAACTCACATATCGAGATGATCACATGTCAATTATACGCGCTCACATGCCATGTACACAGGTTCCAATGCGTACTGCACTGGCTCACATGGAAACACCATGACTCCATATGTGAACTGCATGTAATGGAGGCGGCACCAGCCGGGATGTCATGTGTACACGCGACATACATAAGTGTTGTGGAGCTGGCGCATTAGGATCACAGAAGCCACAGGCACGACATGCGTGTAAAACAAACGAAAAGCATGTAAATCACAGGGACTTCATTTATTCAGCTACATACATGTGTGCACACACACCTGTTCACCAGAAGCAGCCCTTGCGGCACAGGAAGCTCATGGTGTCGCAGAAGCCATCATGGTACAGGGACTCCAGGCTTGCACAGGACAGCGGGAAGAGCGCTCGGGCCAGGCGGGCAACATTGGCAGTGGAGATCTAGATGGGGCCGCAAATGAGTGTGGGTGGAGCCAGAAGTGTGTGTGGGCTGGGCTGGAAGTGAGTTTTGTGCAAGCATGCTGTGACAGGCATGGCCACGGAAGCCCCACACGGCTCACCTCCATGTCCTGTACAGTCACGTGCACGCACAAGCCAAGACCTTGGCCAGGGTCGTGGGGCGAGATGTCATGGCGTCCACAGAATGGGGACACAGTGAGGGTGGAACATCCAGGGGGCAGGGGGAGGCTGCGCCATCTGCCTAGGCCTGGGGAGATGGGGGCCGGGGAACATGTGAGGAATTGCCACAATATACACGCGTGTTCGGGGTCACCTGTCACAGACACGCGTGACCACACCCACCCACCCTGCCCCTTACCGCCCCGCCCACCTGACCCTGGAACTCCACGGGCTTCAGCCTTGAGTAGATGGGGACGAAGCAGCCGGCGAGAAGGACCTGCACATGAGGGGAAACAGGACACGCATGAGGGGAAACATGGGACACACATGAGCAAAACGATACACGTATGTGCAAACATGCGACACGCATGTGCAAACACAGATGAAACATACATGTAGGAAACACAGAACATGACATATTCTTACACTTTCGGACCTGCCCCCTCACCTGTATGAGGTCCTCGGGTCGGGAACTGGAACACCAGGCGGTTCTGGAGTGTGTTCACCGCAGTCAAGGACACATAGAGCCGGCCCTGCACCAGGACGTGAGCATGGGCAGGGAGGATCCAGTCCAGGCTGGACCTGATGGTGCGGGGGAGGGGGGACTCATGTGACCTGTGACCCCTGACATGGGATCCACATGTGTGACCCATGACATGTAACATGTACCATGTGATGTGTGCCCCACCCCATCCCCCTTACCCCCCCCATGCACCTCAGACGCTCCAGGAGGTGGAAGCTGGGTGTGGCCACGCCCAGTGGTTGCTGCCTGGCATCCTCGGCCAGGCTGTGTGCAAAAGCCTGTGCAGGCCGTGGGAAGGGTGGGAACCACACACGTGACCCCTGACATGTAACATTTCACATGGAATATGTCACATGTGCCCCGTCCACACTCACCTCCAGCTGCTCAGGGTAAGTCCACAGCACTGCTTCCACCAGGGCCCCGCCCGACGCCCCTGCCTAGCCCCTGACATCACCCAGCAGCCCTGCCCCATGTGCCTACAGCCCAGCAGCCACTGCCAGGTGGTAAATGCCCAGGAAGCCACAGGCCCTGAAAGACAGGTGCAAGGGCGGAGCCATCCGGGGCGGGGCGGAGCCTATGGGGCGTGTGGGCGGAGTTTCTGGGGGAAGGATGGGGTCACGTGAGGAAAGGAAGACACGCCCCCTCACAAAAAGAATGAACAGAAATTGCACCTCTGTCTTCACTGCTGCTCTCCGGGACTACGTTTCCCAGGAGGCTGTACACTGGACCTTGCTCCCTGTGACGTCACTGGCCGACGACATCCCCTCCACTTCCCACACTGTGGAATTTTCCCCGCAGTCTCAGAGCCTTGCCTGTCTCAGGGAGGAAGGGGACTATGTTTCCCAGCGTCCTTTGCTACACCTACAGTGGTCACTGTCTGTGTCCTCACTGGTGTGCCTGTGCCCTTCAGTGTCCTACCTAGATGGTGGCTTCTCTGCATGAAGCCTCTGTTCCCAAGGCCACTGCCAGGGACTATTACTCCCTGCATGCACTGCAGGGCCAGGCAGGGCGGTTACTCTGTGTGTGATGGCACAGGGCCGCGCCTTCTCCCTCCGCATCTGCAGCAATGGCGTCATTGCACTCTTTCTCACAGATTTGAGGAATAAAATGAATGAATAAAGAGATAATTCCTCATAATTCATCCCTAGAGAAATAACAAAATGATATCAACATTGATATCAAGAAATAAATAAATAATGAAATCACAAGAGACAGTTTAACACCAACACGGTGGATGCAGACTCCCCTCTTTGTGGAGTAGAAAAAGACAGATTTGAATAATGAAATAATCAGATAGTTAGATCGTCTGTCACACTTGAGTCACACAAGCTGGCACCAAACTTCAGGGTTCCCAGATTATATAATGAAACAATTTAATAATTACATCTTTAAACATGTAAGTTGTTGACCTTTTTTGTATCATCAATTCATGGGCAGACTTGCCAGATATGGAAAAGTATGTTGTCATCACGGATTTTAAAAATACCACAGGTTAATCATCAGATCATCATACTGTCTTGCCTGAAGAATTCTGCTGGCCTGCCATCATGACCAGCACCTGAATCTCTGTTGTGGTGGGGCAGGAACTGAGATAATGGTCCCAATCCTAGTGTAGCAGTAGTAGCCAAAATGTTGATAGCAGCTGAACAGATGGCAGCAGCAGGGGCATCATCAGCAGAGCTGAAAGAGAGATGTTCTTCAGTGTTCTGGATCATCATCCTTTTGCCAGGTCTCGGAGATGGTGCCAATCCAATGGTGCCTGCTGTGCTATAAAATCAAACCTGCAGCATGGCTCCAAATATTTCCTGTAAAACCTTAGATTGGCCTGTGGGCCCAGATTCCCTGATTGGCTAGTGAGTCTTGGTTGACAAGAGTAATTCCTCAATGGTTAGAGTGTTCTTAAAGCCAAAGCAGAAACATGCATTTCTTTCTTTTATATTTTCTTATTTATTTATTTATTTATTTATTTATTTATTTATTTATTTTGGTTTTTCAAGACAGGGTTTGGCTGTGTAGTAATTTCTGTCTTGGGACACACTTTATAAACCAGGCTGGATAATTCAAAATCTTAATTATTATTATGATGAGGAGGAGGAGGACTGAGGAGGATGATTATGATTACAACTATAACTACTACTACTCTTGTCATTTTTTAGTAGATATTTCTCATTAATTAATTTTTTTTCTTTATTGATTTTCCAAAACAGATTTTCAATACTGGCTGTCCTGGAACTCTATCTGTAGATCAGGCTGCCCAGAATATTAAAAAATTAAAGAGACTTTAGGAAATAAAACGTGTTTGTTCTATGGCTTCTTGCTCAGATCAGAAGAACTGCAGATCAATTGGAAATTACATTGTACATATAGACCCCAGAGTTTAGAACAGGTAGAAAGAATGAATAGAACCATTAAGGTGGCTTTATCCAATTTAACGCTTGAAACTGGCTCTACATACTGAGTACAACTCCTAACACTAGCTTTCTATCAGGCCAGCAAGGCCCAAGGCCCCCATGGCTTAACTACCTTTGAAATCTTATATGGTAGCCCACCACCAGCTATTGAGATTTTGATGCCAAAATTTCTGATTTTGCAAATACTCTCTCCATGCAGGCACATCTCCGGGCCTTACAGATAGTTACTCCAACAAGAGGTCTGGAAGCCTCTGGCAGCTGCCTACTGAGAGGGGTGAAAGGCACACCCCAAACTCATTCCTTCCAGATTGGCGACTTCATCTGGGTCCAGAGACATCAAACAAAAAATCTAGAGCCCTGCTGGAGGGGCCCCTACACTATGCTCCTGACAACTCACACCATCTTGAAAGTAGACGGGATGCTGACTGGATACATGTGTCCAATGTGAAGGCTGCACAACCAGAACATCGGACACAGAACCAGGCCCGCCTGAACCAGCATGGAGAATTCAATGACAAGGATGGTTTAAGGGGTTCAGTACCCTGATAGCCACCATCAAGGGACTGCTTATTGTATTTCTTTTAATTCTCATCCTTGGTCCCTGCATTTTGAATAGACTAGTACAGTCCATGAAGGAACGCTTGTCAGTTGTTCAGGCCCTAATTTTTACCCAGCAGTACCAGCAATTAAAATAAATGGAAACTGAGGAACCATGAATAAAGGGTTTTATTCAGTTAACAGAAAAAGGGGGAATGAAAGACCACCCCCACTATACATATTGTCTGTTTGAGCTGCTCTTGCCAACTTGCCAAGGTCAAGTTATGGCATAGTACAGGAGGGAACCAGATAATCCTCTCATCTGATGCCAACCAGATATCTGTGGTCTGCAGCTTGGACCAAAGCAAGGTCAACAGGATTGTATCTGGGAACAGAAGGTCCTGGGAACATTTTATTCAAGACCACTAGAATGCTGAGATATTCATAACTGAATTCTTTGTGCAAAAGCTGAATAAACAACTCTGTCCTTGGTTAACCACAATTGCTTTATTTAGATGGACTAATGAAATTCCTGTAAACATGCTTCTGCTTCCTTAAGCCTGCTTCTTGCCACCCCAACCCTATATAAACTACGTATGTTTTAACCAAGGCACACTCAGTCTCTCAAGGGACTGTGGCATCCTCAGGTACCTGTGTATTCAATAAACTGCCTCTTGTGCTTGCATTCAGTGGTCTGGTCTCGCCTTTTGGGGCAAGGGACTCTCAGTGGTAGACTCCGTCTCCTTGAGGTCTTTCACCTCACAGTCTCTCTGACCCCAAATACCATCCCCTTCATCTTAGGATAGCATTCTCTTTCTTACCATTCTATGTCTTCCTTGTCCATGCATGCTCCTCACAGTTTCCTACAGCAGCACACACAGCATAGCATCCATTCTAATCATGCTTCTTGTGCTATAAAATCAAGCCTGCAGCATGGCTCCAGGAAGTTTCCTGAAAAACCTTAGATTGGCCTGTGGGCCTAGATTCCCTGATTGGCTAGTGGGGCTTGGGTGACAAGAGTAAATTCCTCATTGGTTTTAGAGGGCTAAAAGAAAAAGGAGAAAAATGCATGTTTTCATTATTTATTTATTTATTTATTTATTTATTTATTTATTTTGGTTTTTCATGACAGGGTTTCTCTGTGTAGGACTTCCTGTCTTGGAACACACACTGTAGAATAGGCTGGCAGAATCTGAATCCTAATAATTATGATGATGAGGAGGAGGAAGAGGTGGATGATTATTATGATTACTACTTTAACTACTACTACTACTACTACTACTACTACTACTACTACTCTTACTGTCATTTTGTAGTAGATTTTTCTCATCAATTAATTAATTTATTTATTATTATTTACTTTATTGATTTTCAAAACAGGTTTTCAATACTGGCTGTCCTGGAAATCTATCTGTAGATGAGGCTGCCCAGAATATTAAAAAATTAAAGAGGCTTTAGGACATAAAATGTGTTTGTTCTATGGCTTCTTGCTGCGATTAGGAGAATTGAGGGTAATTTTCACCAGCTTGCCACAGGCACATCAGAAATCATGAGAAAAATCATGAAACCATATCACAAACAAGATGATATATTTTCCCCTGACAGACATCTGGGTGATAGCTCCATTGCATTGTGAGTTTTAATCCTGAAATTACTGAGACATTTTTGAGAAATGAATAATAATAAAAAGTTTTTTCATGATAACTTGAATATTCAGAGAGAAAGTGCCTGGGAAGAATGCCTCTATGAGCACTATAGTGAGCCAGCACAGCTTCCACATTGGGCAGGTGAAAACAGAGCTGCTTTATTCAATGTTCTCTACCTGAGCAGGAATGTAAGAATCAGCCCACTGTGATTGTTGAAAGTGGATTTATTGGGCTGTATCGGAAGCTGAGGGCCACATACTCTAACAATGTCTGCCTAACAATGTATATTTCAAGAATTCTGTAGTTGCTTGTTTTATGAGTCTAGATGTCTTAGCTGGTCTTCATCATAAAGAGTATTTCAAAGAAATGCTTTCTAAAGCTATTAAAGGCATAGACTCAGTAGGATCCATATGGCATCAACTTTGTGGAGCCTGTAAGATATGTCTGCAAGTATGATGGTATTTTGTGGTCCTTTAAAAAAATGAAGCTCCATTTTATTCATTCACTAAACTTAAGCCATCAACCAAAGTTAGGGCAATGCCAGAGGACTTCTATTAATATGTATAAATGGCTAGTTGTAATTGCTTCCCATATAAAATGCACTCCATAACTGCACATACTATCTGCCTTCAGGCACTGTATAGCTGCACTTACTCCCTGCCTGAAGGGTGTGTGTAAACCTGACTGGTCCCAAATCTATTGTTATTTAGATGGAAGACATTCACCATCAAGGCTAATGCATCTTGTATCAGGAAAGATAATGTCTTAAGTACAATAGAGTTCCTGCACAGAATCCCAGACACTGCCCATACTCTGTGGCAGTGGTTTACATTGGAGCTCCTACAAGAGAACCTGCAATTTCATTTCATGATAACAGCTGTCCAGTATCACCAAGAAATATCAAATCAGGCATTTTGTAATTCATCTAAAATTGATTACAGGCTCCACAATGCTAATTTACACCAATGGAAAGCACGAAATTGCTCATGTTCTTTCTGCCTCCCACCTCTTTCTGCACAGTGTCTACAACAAAATCAAAGCTCTTAAATGAACTCAATTCTTTCATGTTACTCTCTTTAATTGCAGTCCCCAATACCAGCCACAGTGTTTCATAAACAGTCAATAAATGATCTGTATTTGGTCCTCAATGAAAACCCAAAGCCTCATGCTGAAGGATTTGCAGTAGTTCCTTCGAGGCACAGGGTAGTACAAGCACGATTAAAAGTGATCCATGCAATTTTCAATTACCTAACCCTGTGTGCCATGCACCAGCTAAATATAACCTTCCAAAATTTTGACCACACAGATCTAGTCTGTCTTCATTCATGAAACATGAATTAATACATCATGAGGATTAAAAAAATCACCGAATATGCATTAGTTAAGATTTTTTTATTGCTGTGTATAAACACAAGCAAATTCCACAAGTCTTGTTGTTGTTGTTTTTTTTTTTTTTTTTTTTTTTTAAGAAACAGTTTCTATGTGGCTTTGGAGTCTGTCCTGGAACCAGTCTGGTCTAGAACTCACAGAGACCTGCTTGCCTCTGTCTCCTGAGTAATCCTCTCCCAGTTAGGGAATCCAACCCCGGTCTAACCAGTGACAGGCAGGGATGAGATATTCACCACTATTCTATCCAAGAGAGATCTTATATAGAAGACACTTAATTGGAGTGACTCACAGTATGAGAGGTCCAGTCCATTGTCATCATAAGAGAAAACATGATTTGAAGAAGATTGTGATTCTAGTTTCATCTTGATACACAGGCCAGAGGACATCAAGTTACACACTTGCTCATATCCAGCACACGGAAACCCTGAAAGCCCATAACCAGTTAAACTCTTCTTCCCAAAATGCCAACCTAACTGTAGCAATGCCCCTGCCGTCTAATAGTACCGCTCCCTATGACATCATTGGCCCAATCACACTCAAACCATCATATTTCCTGAAGCAGGGCCCTTTTCATGATAGTAACTTAAGCAGCTGACTATCTACCCTGTTTCCCCTTGCAACACACACACACACACACACACACACACACACACACACAACTGTTCATTTTAATCTAGTCTGAAGACAAAAAGCATGCTACACTTGATTTTGTTTTTCCTGTGAGTGCAATGCATGGTTGACTCCATGATGTAAATGGACAATTTTTAAACACTAAGGACATAATTTTTCATCTTCTGGTATTTTGAGATCATTTGTGATTTTGGAGTGGGTTATATTTTAAATCAAATTGCAGTGTTACAGACTAATGAGTCCTGTTTATTAAATATTTCTGTAAAAATAATTGGTTTCCACAAATAAAGTGTTTAAGATGCTTGGTCTACAAACAGGTACTGAAGGAATACATTCACTTATTTAAGAAGGGATAATCAAGAGATCATCAAAGACAGTGCCCTGGAAGCAACAAACTGGAATTAAGAACTCCTATGTCAAAAAGAATGAGCTTGTCTTAGAAAACTAATTCTAAAAAGCTGGAAGTGCAGCTGTTGTAGATTTGCCTTTCCAGTGAGAAATAACTCCATAGACTTAAGAGATAAATAAAGAATATCTCTGTAATGATAGCATGCATACTTTTCTGGCTAATGGGCAAAGGGGACAGAGCATAAAAAATTTTGCTGGCTGATTTTGAGACAGGGATTTTTGGGCAATAGCCTTAGTTGTAGTGAGACTAGCTCTGTTTATGACACTAGTCTCAAACTCACAGAAATCTGCCTGCCTGTGTCTCCTTAGTACTGGTGTTAAATGCAAGCACCACCACAACCTGGATCCTAAAACAGACTTTTGCATTACAAAGATACTTCCATTTTTAAGTTTTTCAGGGTCTTGTTACAACTGACACTTTGAAGAATTTAAACCGTAATAAGAAACAGAAAGTAAGGCCAGGTGGTCAATTAAAGTATTCAACAGAAAACTTAGTACCATAATTATTTAACAGTACCTGAGTAACATGAAACAGAGGTTCACACTTCACTGAAAGGGCTTGGAGTAGAGGTGCCAGAAGATAAGGGAAAGAGTAAAGACAGAACAAAGAAAAGATAAAACCTGGAGAAGTGAGGTCTTGCTTAACCTATGTCATATTCTAAGTAAGCTTGTTATGAGGAATAGCTTCCTGTTCCATCCTTTCAGGGGGAGATGGGAGAAATGGGAAATTTTAGAAATTCAGTAGGAGCTTTCTTTCAATGTGACCAGCTCAAGAGACTACTCAAGCATTGCATCATGAGGAGAACACAGTGCATCTGGGGAACTTTAGTGATTAAACCCACAGCTCACTTGTGAATGATAACCCCAGCACCATATGGTGGGAATATGTGTTCACAGGATATGAAGCAACCCCACCACAAAAGCCCTAGATTCAGACAATTGAATTCTCTCCTAAGCATCTTCATTATGTTAAAGGAGGGGATCTACTTCACTCTCAATACCTGAGGGTCTAAGTCTAGGTCGCCAGGCTGATACAGCCTCTGCTAAGCTCATTAGTGGGTTTGAGAAGAAGCTATGTTCCTTCTTTTTGAGTCATGACCTAAACTGATGTCTTGCTTGCTCAGTAAACCCCTCAACACAACAGTGTTTACCTTTTCAAACAGTTATCCTCTGGGCTCATCTTGCCCACCTGGCCAAAATATGATTTTCTCTAGAAGACAACTGGACCATCTGGCAGACCATTCCAGTAGTTCCCCCTTTATCAGCTTGAGAATGACTTCTTCTATGATATGAGGATGGGCCTAGGGGCTGTTTGTAAATCAGGAGTTTCTCCTTTGACATGATTTGCAGCCAAACTCCTACAGAGACATATAGGGATACAAAAAGAGATGATTGTTACATAACTTAACATTGAGTTCAGGTGAACTGAATTTGCTATTTACCTGGTTGTCACAGGCACTTAAAATCAGGAAATAGAAGCAGGATCCAGATGACAAAGAAGGTAGTAGCTCTTTCTCCTCCTAGAAAGCTGGTAGATGGCTCTAAGAATGTAGGAGTTTTAGCCTTGAAACTCAGAGCAAATGCTTGGAAAATGAACAGTAATGAAATCAGTAGTCTTTCTAGAGAGTTGAATACTTGGAAAGGAATGAAACTAGGACGTTAGTATTTATGAGCCATATTGTTAGTCAACACATGTTCAGTACCAGTTTAAAATCAAAAGAAAGCAAAAACTAACTGCATAATTCGAGGATCTCTGCATGAACAGTGATGGTAGGATGAATCTCTCCATACATGTAATACATGGATTTATTATAATGTCTCATAGGCTGTGGTCCAGGTAGTTAAAAAATGGCTGCCTAACAATGGGAGTCTGAAGACTACAGCAGTTGTTTAATTCACCAGGGTTCATGTCTCACCTGTTCATCATTATACTATTAAAGTCCATAGAAGAAAGCTCTAAAGCTAGTAAAGTAATAAACTTGGTAGCCATAGCTAGGGCAAGCAGAAACAGGAGAGCCCCCTCATTCAATACCCTTTATACATGCAGGATACCACCAGATGGTGCAACTCATATTAAGGTGAATTTGATTCTTCCTTATGTGTTGTTTTATTAATGTATTTAATTTTTGATTACTGACAGCCTCCTTAGTTCTGATGTTAAACATTTCCACTGCCACCAAGTAGTTAAAGATGTATCTCATCATCTAATTCCACATAATGTTTCCTTGAGTGGCTTTGACAGGTCTGGAACACATTCTGACTTCCTGTCCCATCTGAAATACTATATGGGAACCTATTACAACTTAACATGGGTATAGAGACCTCAAATAACAACTATTGTCCCTAAGATATTATTTTTCCTACCATAGGTGGTCTTGGCCTTTTTGGTGATTATCTCCTATCTTAAAGCAATATATTTGGGCCCATACAGGCTTATACACATCCTTCAGATGGGGAATGTGTGCCATTCCTTAAACCAGATAATATGTGTAGTTATGGAATATCTTTAGTATTTGGGGAAGCGATTCCTATTTGCTCTTTATACGTATTAATAGAACACCTCTGCCATTGCCCCACCATTGGTTGACTAAAGTTTGACATATGAATTAAATGGAGCATTCAGTATTTGTAGTGAGATAATCACCTTGTCCCTCCCTGTGGCATAGACCACGACCATTGTGGGTGGAGACAGGGCCGGATGTGACCGGGGGGAACTAATTTTTTGGAGGATACTGAGGAGAAAGAACTCTATTGCCTGAAGCACAGGAACAGCTTCCTGGGACCAAGAACCTGCTGGAGTTCATCTGTCTATGTTGCAAATTATTTTTCCCTGAATAAACATCTATTCAGCCCATTTTTTTCGCCTGATCCTTATCGAACATCAATATCTGGTGTCAGAAGCAGAATCTGGATTTTTACCAGACCTGGTTTTCACCAAGGCAGCAGACGCTGCTCGCTTCCCACACCATCCCCAAATGGGCAGGGTTCCTTGCCTAACCAGGTGGCCATACCACAGATTGTGGGACATTTGCCTCTTCCCAACAACTTTACCCCCACCACAGCCCTGAGAAAGCTCACACTGCTTCTCATCCTTTGCCAATTCCCCATTTTGCATTTGCAGCTGTGGTGCACATGGCACCTGCCCAGCTGGTGTGTTTCCTGCGGCCCAAACGCGCCATTAAGGGGCAACACCTGTTAGCCCTGTGGTCCCCGAAATTTGCACAAGGCCCCTTTCTCTTATTCGTTTAACAAAATTGTGCTTGCCTTTGTTTGTTAAGAGCTATTCTTCAGGGACCAAGGTCAGAAGGATTGTCTGCTGCTGGATGTGATTTTGTGGGAAACCTACAGGCATTACCACCACAAGCTGAGTTCAACAACTAAAACTGTCAAAGTTCGAGGACAGCAGAATTATACCTAAGGTAAATGCAATATTCTTCGCAATTTAAGATGATATAATATATGGATCAATTGTTCCAAAGCTAGGATGGATAATCTCATGATGCAAGACTTTAGAAATTCCTTTACTTCATATATAGAAGGAATTTTAACAGAAGAAAATCATGGCTTAAACAATGTATACATTTGCATTTTTTTTTTTGTAAACGCAATGGTTATCAACCTGATGAGGAAAAAGATTCAGAATATTAGAGATTCTAGAATACAAAACATGGAACATAAAAATGACCAACTAGAAAACAGAATTTGTTCTATGTCAAATGCTTCAATAACCAAAACAGAAACAGTGCACTGCATTAACATGCTGGCACAAACAGCTCATTCCAGGGTGAATGAAGCTGCTAATAAGGTTAAAAAACTGGAACATCCCATGGAAAGTCTAGCAGAATCCGTTCCATGTCTGAGGATAATGGAAAGCTATCAGATAGAATATTGTTTCTGGAAGGATGTTTACGTGCCATTCAGATAATATCTAAGAATGAGAATATTAAAAATAGGGAATCATTTGTAGTTGGAGAAAGCAAGAGACTTACTGATTCAATGAAGTCTCTAGAAAGGTTTGTGGTTCAAGACCAGATATTCAAAGAAAGAATGCTGAGTAGATTTCAGGCCTTAGAAGACTGCTGAACCCTGCCAAGTCAGGGTAAGACAGCCTTTTTACCTCCTTGCTTTTGTTGTGGTCTGTCAGGTACTCTAGGCCTTAGCAAAAACTGTCTATACCAAACTTGAGGTGCGATTATGACTATCCAGGTAGGTGTTTCTGTCATTGCTGCACCTTTTGAAGTTGTCCACCCACACTTCCTGCCTACCCTAGTATTGTTATTGTCCTTCTCAGGTCTTTGATGAGGTTCAATATTAAATTATCACATGTATTATTCTCTCTTCCTAGTCAGATATTTCTTAGTAGACTTAAGGTTTCCAGCTTTGGACAACACTATTGAAATCCCTGTTTTGACTTCATCCTAGTACTGGATAGTTAGGTCTTAAGTTTATACGTCCTCAATTTTCCTTTTCTTAGAGCACACTTGTTATTCACTTTATTGTATATACTTTTTGTGTCATGTCTAAATATTTTCTTTAGACTAAAATGGGGATTTTGGTGAGATCTTCACTTTTTTTGCACCTGTGGCCTAGACCATGCCAATTGGGGTGGAGACAGAGCAGGAGTTACCTGGGGGAACTAAGTTTGAAGAGGGGGCTCAAAAAGCTCTATTGCTTGCAGCACAGGGACAGGAGTACTTCTGGAGGCATCCTTGGGACCAGGAATGGCTAGTATTCCTATTTTTATATTGCAAGTTATTTCTCCCTGAATAAACATCGATTCAGCTTATTTGTTTCTCCTTATCCATATTAAGCATCAATAAAGGAGAGCTGATGTACCCCACATATGCAGAAAAATGAGCCAAGAGTTAAGAGTGCAGAGATGCTCAGGGTAAGGCACCACAGTAAGAAGGTACACTAATGATTTAAATAAATAAATAAGATATTCACTTCAGCCACAAAACCTCTGAGTAAGAGTCATTGATAAGAGGAAAAATTAAAAGTAGAAAAGGAGAGAGTTGTCAATGTTAAGGATGTGTGAGAAAATCAGAGAAAAGAGACTAAAGGTAATGTAAAACGATATAGAGGTTCAAAGAAAGTTCTTAATAAGGTTGGAGGAAGATGTAAACTACTGTGGGCTCTCATATCTATAAATATGAATTTAAGTTTAGTAATATGTGTTAAAATTTCGACCATACCAGGTTAATTGCTTAAAAGTTCCATTTATTTCTCTAAAGATAATTTGTATGTATTGTTGAAAAGTTCTAGAGTTTGCCTCCAATATGGCACGACCAGCTATTTAGGCAAAATATTGTTCTTGCCTGGACTGTTTGGATTTATGCTGTATGAACTGGACATGCAGGACCCACAGGAAAGTGACTGCTGATACAAGATGGACATTTCTATATGGTTCCTTCTTCATGGAAGAGTCTGCTAGACAGTCTGAAGGATGTGGAGAAAACTTACTGACAAACTGCCAATACAGGTAGGACATTTTTATATTTCTTGCTTTGCTGAGAAGTCTGCCAGACACAAAATATGGCCTGTAGGCTGAAGATAGAACATTACAGAAGAACATCAGATCTGACCAGGTGAGTTGTCCCTTTCAATTCTAGAGTTTATATATTATCCTTATGTGTTCTTTGAAGGAGGTAAAGACTGATAGTTAAGGTTATCGTATTCCTTGGTTGGGATGAAAGTTACATATAGGACTTTATACTCACGAAGATAGGATAGATCTTAGAATAATTCCTTTAAATCTTACAAATGTTAATGGACTGGAAAAAAAAAAAAACTTCTACCTGTGTGATTCCTGTAATAAACCTAAGTTTTATTTCAAGAATAAATCTAAAACAATAATGGTTTAAACATTTTTGGGGTCTAATGCTAACAGCCCTCAGATCAAAACTTATCTCTGAGCTCTGGTCATTAAATTCAGATGATGAGACAATCAGTAGTCCTTTTAATGTAGATGATATTAATATACAGTTTTTGGCTAAAGCTTTAAAAAGTCAAACTAGTTAAAAGGATACAATTAGTAACATTAGAAATTAACATAAATTTAACAGTCACCCAGGTCATAATGGGTTTAAAGATATAAAAGGTGCTTTATTTTTGATATTACAAAAAGACATTACAGGATGTGTAATTGTTTTTAAAAGCAGATTTAAATGTTCAAATTTATAAGGTTACAGGATGTTGGTGCTTTTATTATATTGTTAATGTCTGTACTTAAATCAAAGGTCTAAAATTGAAGGTCACAGCCATAAGCTCTATATACTACCCAAAAGTTGAGGTGCTCATTTTTTATGATAAAAAGGCAATGTGTTTTTGTTTTGTTAAATTAGGCAAGCATAAGCTATTTAGATAAATTGAGTCAAATAGATGATTCATGTTTCCCTAAAAGGAGTTTCAAATTAAAATCAATATTTTTAAAGGTAAACCTGACACTACAAATTTCTAATTTTATAAAAGCTGTTTAACCTGTTATAAAATGTGAAGAAACACAAGTTACTAGGCATCCTTATCAATTAACTCTTGGTTATAATCAAACTAAATATTAATGATTAATAACAGGGATAAACGTCACTCTGTCACCTATACATGTTCTAAATAATTAAAGTTAAAACAAGTAACTGAAACAAAGTTGTCTATTTAGATATACCTAGACAGACTTCTAATAGTACAGAAATCTGTTGAATAAGGCATTTAAATGTTAACTAAAAAGCTGTAATAATAGCAGACGTAGAATAACAGATAATAACAATGACCCTAGGCCTCTAAAGAAGATTATGGGGCAGCATGGATTGTTATGACACTGACCAGGGTGCAAGATTCTCAAATACAATGTCTGTTGTCAGGTTAAACCCAGCTTAGACTTTTTAGAGGCTGCAGGGAACTGAAAAATTGCTTGCACCACCTTGGTCTAGATAAAATAAGGTCAGAAATTCCATGTCCCTCTTCCACAGAGAAAAGACAAACAAAAAAAGAACAACAACAACAAAAAACAAAACCCTCTCACATTATGTACTTTGCGAAGAACTTCTGCCCTCAATGCCATAGAAAATTGATCGTGGCTGGGAGTATATCGACTGGTCCCTGTCTTTTTTTTTTTTTTTAATGAGATTGAACAGTTAATTAAATATATCTTTCTCAGATCTGAATGTATTGTTGGCTGGGCTAAACATAACTTTGTCAGCTTGGCCGTATTAGGAAGCCTTAATATGGTTCCTAAATAAGGATTTAAAAATTTAAAGACATAAAAGTCATTTTTGAACATTTATTTATTAATTATGCATAACCTGTTCAGCATGCATATATGTCTCAAAGGCATAAGTACATGCCTGCTCTTTTACAGATTCCCAATATCAACTATTTCTACAATATGGTACAGATTGGTAATGATAATATGTCTAAAACTTTTATTTCCTTTTATATATACAGTTCATATAGGCTTTAGAGGATCAAACACCATAAAGCTTGTATCTACTTCTTAGAGTTCAAAAGGACTGCAGATAAGTACAGCTATTCTGAGGATGGAATTTTCTCCCTTGTCTTGCTGTCCTTTTTGATCACTAAAGGTAAGGAACTAAGAGTTCCAATTAACTATATATGTTTTAACGTCTTTTCCCACTTTGAACATATCTCATCTGATTTGTGCTTCTGGCAGATGAGAATCAGTTGCAGATTAAAGCCTGCTCCTCAATATTGTTCTCCCCGGACTTATGGTGAACCAGTGCAGCTGATGTGAGTCTTCAACATTGCCTACAAATCAATGCCTGTGATAAGTCTTCGATTTCCTGCATTCCCCCTTCCTATTGTTGGTATTGTCTAGCATTTTAACCTACTTGCAAAACACAGCAAAAATTAAGCAGGAAGTAATACAGGCATATCCCTCACACAATAGTGTTTTGATTTTCAAATAGCTGTCACTTGGAGTTCTATTGCCTATAAGGCCTCCCTGGCAGCTTGTTACTTCTATGTCTACCAGTTTTTTCAACCTCCAAGGAAGTAACTCATGACTGCAAAAGGAAAAGGTTTGTATTGCTAAAAATCAAGCCTGCTGGGACTTCACTCTATCGTAAATGTAAGATAGTGGCCTAAAATAGTGAAGTTGTTTTTAAAAGGATAAACAGACAGGGAGGCTTGAGACCATTAGTTTCAGTAGAGAAGGTTTCCAAAATACAGGCAGTTCATAGAGTACAAATTTAATTTACAAGGTCATCATGGATCTAAGTTAATAGTAGCTGTCATTTGTTTATGCAAGATCGATAAGCACACCTGAAAGGTTGGGCGGTTTTCTTTTTTTTTTTTACTTCTCCTGAGAACAGGTTGTGGGCTCTGTACTCTAATCAGGGATTTATCTACTGTCAGAAATTCTTGTTCTTTTTATTCTTCCAATAAGCCCTAATTTTATACATTTTGGTTATTAATTTTTCCATCACATTCCCTCTTTGCTATGGACATGAGAGGCCCAATTTTTGGGCCCCCAATAGGCAAAAGTCTTCTGGTGATTTTTGGCCTAAAGGTTAGTCATCTTGTCCCCTATGTATATATTATCTCAACAAGGGAAAATGTGAAATGTAATCTTTCTTGTACTACTTCCTGCTTACTTTGGCAGTTTTTCTTGGGCATGAGAAGGGTAAAATGGTAGACCAAAAAAAAAAAAAAAAAAAAAAAAAAAAAAGGGGGGGGGGAATTCAGGAAATGGAACATTTATCAGAGGCATAATTTTTTTATAGACCCTGTTAAAGATTCACAACAGCTATGACACTAAGTCCAGACCAGTATTTAGGAGCAGGGAGCAGGATGTAGTCAGTAACTGATGCTCATCTGATAGAAGCATAAATTTGCTAAGACATGTTATAACTTGGGAATATAAGTTAATATATGGAACTCTGTATTGATCAAGAAGGACAGCAAGTACAGGGAGAAAATTCCATCCTCAGGAAAGTAGTACTTGTCTGCAGTCCTTTTGACTGGTAAGAAGTGGATCCAAGCTTTATGACATTTGTTCCTCTGAAACCTATATAAACTGTGTTGTATAAAAGGACATAAGTGTTTTAGCTATATTATCATCACCAATCTGTACCAAAGTCTATATTTTCTAAAAGTAGATATTGGGTATCTGTAAAACAGCAGGAATGTACTTACGCATTTGAGTCCTAGGAAAACCTATAGATTTGGGTTAGAAGCTTATATATTTTTCTTCTGTCAAGAGAGAACCACATACAGATTGGTCAGAGGTACATTACGCCTGATGAAAAGTCCTTCACTTTTAAACTTAGATGAAATCCAAAATAAATCATAAAACCTTGAGATTTTGTCTAAACAGCTGAGAGTCACTGCTCAATAGCTGAAGAGAACTTAATTAAATGTTAAGCTCTGAATTTTTATATTGTAAATTATTTTTCTATCTTTAAGACTTATATGTCTTGGGCTAGAGAGATGGCTCAGAGATTAAGAGTACTGGCTGCTGTTCTAGAAGTCCTGAGTTCAATTCACAGCAACTACTTTGTGTCTCACAAGCATCTATAATGAGATCTGGTACCCTCTTTGGGCATGCAGACATGTATGCAGGCAGAACACTGTATGCATTATTAATACATAAATGTTCAAAAAAGACTTATATGTCTTCATATTTTTAGATCCTTTTTTAGGAGCCATGTTAAGGGTGCCTTTACTGCCAAGCTCACAAAGTTTTGGTTAGCTGAGACAGCAATAGTATCAGAGACCTGAGAAGGATAAATTTTATGTAACTTTTGAATCTATTTGAAAAATTGACAGGGACCATTCTTATATTACTAGCCATAATCAATTGTCTATGGCATTCAGGGGAGAAATTTTTCACCAAGTACATAATGGGAGAGGGTTTTTTTTGTTTGTTTGCTTTTTGTTATTTGTTTTGTTTTGTTTTGTTTTTTGTCTCTGTGGAACTTTGACTTGGAAATGTCTGACCTTATTTTGTCTAGGCAAAGTTGGTGCAGACAATTTTCCAGTACCCTGTAGCATCTACACAGATTGAGCTGCGTCCTATCTTGCAGCAGGCATTGTATTTGAACATCTTGCTCCCTGGTCAGTGTCATCACAATCCGTGCTGCCCCATAATCATCTTTAGAGACCTTGGGTCATTGTTAGGTTCTCTGATTCTTTGCCTGATATTATTACAGCTTTTTAGTTAACATTTAAATTCCTTATTCTACAGATCTCTGTAGTATTCAAAGTCTTTCTAGGTAGATCTGAATAGACAACTTGGTTTTCAGTTACTTGTTTTAACCTTAATTATTTAAAACATGTATAGGAGACAGAGTGATGTTTATTCCTATTATTAATCATTAATACTTAGTTTGACTATAACCAACAGTTAATCTATAAGGATGGCTGGTAACTTGTGTTTTTTAATATTTTATAATATGTTACCAGCTTTTATAAAAGTAGAACTTTACATTGTCAGTTTTAGCTTTAAAAATACTGATTTTAATTTGAAACTCCTTTTAGGGAAACATAAAACAACTGTGTGACTCAGTTCATCTAAATAACTTACTCTTCCAAATTTAGCAAATGCAAGGACGGATTGCCTTCTGTAACATAAAAAATGAACATCTCATCTTTTGGTTAGTATATGCACTGTATGGCTGTGATCTTAAATTTTAGCCCTTTGATTTAACTACAAACATTAACAATGTAATAGAAGCACAAATACAATGTAACTTCCTGAATTTAAACATTTAGAAACTGTCTTATAAAACAAATTAAATATCGTGTAATTTCTTTGTGTAATATCAAATTTAAGCACCCTTTATGTCTTTAAACAAATTATGACATTGATGACTGTTAAATTTATGTTAATTTTGTTACTAATTGTAATTGTTAATATGTTACTAATTGTAACAGTTTAACTAGTTTCAATTTTTAACAGCTTTAGACATAAAACAGTATTAGTGTCATCTACATTAAAAGGGCATCTGATTCTGATAATCTGAATTTAGTGACCAGTGCTCAGAGATAAATTTTGAGCTGAGAGCTATTTGCATTGGACAGCAAAAATGTTTAAACCATTTTTGTTTTAGCTCCATTCTTCCAATAAACAGGTTTCTAACAGGAAACACAGATAGAACTTTTTGACAGGTACATATATTTTTCTTGAGAGAAATAAATGGCACTTTTAAACAGTCAACCTGGTTTTGTCAAAATTACTAATCAATTTATATTTGTAGATATGAGAGTCCACAGCCAACAGTTTATATCTTCTTCTGAACTATTTACTACTTTTCTTTGAACCTCTGTCCAAAGAAACATTACCTGTAGTCTCTTTTTCTGATTTCCTCAGACATCCCTAGTGTAGATGAATCTCTCCTTTTCTGTTTTTCTTTTTCCTTTTTATTATCACTGAATCTTACTCAGAGGTGCATGCCTGAAGTGAAATCTTATTTATTCATTTAATTGTTGATCTCACTATCTGTGCTCCTGGAGTTATGTTCTGGAAGTGGTCTTATATACCAATTTCTTCAAGGGTACCTCCTAGTTTCTTTTCTAAGATGTTCAGTTTGGGTGGATTGATGTTGAGGTCTTTGATCTATTTGGATTTGAGTTTTGTGTATGGGGATAAACATGGGAATATCTGCAGTCTTTTACACACCCTCATCCAATTGTGCCAGCACCATTTGTTGAAGAGGCTTTCCTTGACCCATTGTATTCTTTTAGCAATTTTGTTTAAAGTCAGGTGTTTATAGGTGTGTGGGTTTGTATCAGGATTTACAGTTTGATTCCATTGGTCTAACTTTCTTTTTTGTGCCAATTCCAGGCTGTTTTCAGGCATATAGCTCTGTACTAGAGCTTAATGTCACTGATGGTGATGCCTCCTGAAGTTCTTTTATTTTACAGGGCTGTTTTGGCTATATCAGGTCTTTTGTTTTTCCATATAATGTTGATTATTATCCTTTCAAGGTCCGTGAAGAATTGTGGTGGGATTTCAATAGGGACTGAATTGAATCTCTAGATTTTTTTGGCAAGATTGTCATTTTTATTATTTTTATCCTTCCTATCCAATAACCTGGGAGATCTTTCCATTTTCTGGTATATTCTATAGTTTATTTGTTTAGAGCCACAAACTTCTTAATATATAGGCCTTTCACTTGTTTGGTAAACTTTACCTCAAGATACTTTATGTTGCTTGTGGCTATTGTAAAGTGTGATATTTCTCTGGTTTCTTTCTCTGTCTCTTTGTTGTCTGAATAATGTAGGGCTACTGAATTTTTTGAGTTTATCTTGTATTCTGCTGATTTGCTGTAAATGTTTATCATCTGCTCTCTTTCTGCACTTACTCCTTTCTCCTGAAAACAAGGTTGCTAGCCAGCTTGCACAGGGTACTACACAATCACATGATGTGATTATTCCATGTCATAACTACTAGAGAGAGATTTCAGCACAGAAAAAGAGATGCATGTTCTGTTGTTTCCCACTGAGGTAAGATGAACTGAAACCACTTATTTCATGGTTGTCACTGGGGCTGCAGACAAGTTAAAAAGAAAAAAAAAGAAACAAAAAGAAAAGAAACAGGACCCACATCACAAACAACAAATTAATTCTTTCTCCAATCTCAAGCCTCGATGATGGCTCCACTGATTTAGAAACCTGAACACAGTCCTGTTCAAGAACAGATCATTGAATAATGCAGTTATTTTCTCAACTGTACCCTGAGGAAGCTGTGTTGGTCATCACAATGCTTGTAGATGTAATCTTCCCAGACCAATTCTCTCAAATTACCATGAAGACAACAGTTTTTATTATTATCATTCTTTTGTCAAGAGTTTCAGGAATAAAACTCCCAAATGCATTAGAGCTATCACCCAAGCATCTAACAGGAGAAAGATATAGCATTTTCTTTGTGATATGGCTCCTTCCCTTCTTTCATGGTTTTCTGAAGTGTCTGTGACTACTAGATAAAATGTACACCCAGTTCTTCTGACCTTAGCAAGAAATGTATACCCAGTTCCTCTGACCTTAGCAATTAACCACAGAAAAACTTCTTCTGTGCCATATGCCCTAAATTCTCTCAAGTTTTTAATAATCTGGGCACCCTTCCCTCTATTGAATAATTTAATCATTCCTGTCTGCATTGTGTAATTGTATCTGCAACATCTGCACATTGTGTGGAAGAGGAGAGGATGATCTCACACACTGTTAGAAGACAATGGGGTTGTCTGTTTTAGACAGGAGTAAGTGTCATTGAGATTTGTGTCTCTGTAAGTGACTACAAGGTCTGAGTCTTGAGTAGAAGCCAGAACCATGGAACCCTTGACGAAGTGCTGTTGTTGTTCAAGCTTAACCATCCAGTCAGCGAAACCAGGCCAACCTGCCAGTCACAGGCATTGCAGGATACTTCCTGTAAACACACTGTAGGCTTTTACTCTTGCATCGGGATTCGTTTTAAGCAGAACAAGTGCCAGTGTATTGATTTCTTTTCTGGGAGTGCTATTGTAGAAAATTGTGAGTGGACCATGAATGAGCACAGAAGCCACAACATGGTGAGTGAGGGGATGCTATCCTCAGATGGGGAGGATGGGAGGGGGAGACCTGGGGATTGGTGTGGCAGGCCCTCGAGGTTGCTTGGTGAGAAATTTTGGCCACATTCAGTGTTCTGAAACCTACTATATGGTCCTAGCAACTCCCTATACCCGGGTGTTGGAGTATGAATATTTCACACAGTGGAAAGCATTTCATTTCCATCAGAGAGCTTTGTGTAGAAAGACATTGATAGTCAGCATCAGAGTTCTTTTGGTACATAGGAAGGCAAGTAGCCAAACTTGGAGAGGCCTAATTTCTCCAGTGTCTTCTCCAAATTCTGCAGTAAACATTTAATGTGTAGGTACAAGATTCATGTTTAGTTATTTGTGTGTATCCTGAAAAAGGCATTTTCTTTATTTCAGTACATACTTACATTTATTTATTTTTGATTTTTTGATATAGCTTTTTTCTTTGATTTTTACATATTTATTATTTTTTTTCTTATTTTACATATTGATCACAGTTCCCAGTCCCTAACTCCCATGCCTCCCAATTTGGCTCCAGTCCCAATGTCCCTTTCCTGTTCCCACTCGACAGGTAGGGTGTTGCCTTCCAGGAGGAGTAGAAAATCTGTCAAGTCATTTGCAGTAAGGACTATGCCCTCCCTCCTGCCTCTAGGCTAAGTGAGTGTCTCTCCCAAAGTCCTTTCATGCTTCAGGGATACATCCTGTTTCCAGGGAGACAACTTATTTCTAGGTATAGCATTGATGCATGACAAAGTTGCTCTGTAGATCAGGCTATTCCCAAACTCATAGAGATATACATCCCTCTGTCTCCTGACAGTGATATTATAGGCATGGGACACTGAACATGTCCATACATGGCATTCTTGTGTTGGATTGCACTCCACTACTAAACTGTGATGTGGAAGAGTACAATCATACATATAAAAGACTTACCTATTTGTACAGAGAGTGAGACCCATAAAATATGATTTAGCTGAGGTAGTGCTGCCTATAAAATAGCCCAAAGATGAGTAGTGTACTAATAAGGCATGTCAGGATTAGGATGCTAAAATATACATTTGATCTCTAGGATTGTCCAGGACATTTGACTCCAAACTATGACAAAGGAGAAACCCCTCATTCACAAAGAGCCCCGGGCCCATCTCTTTTTGACAAAACAACACTTTTAGATGCTGCTCAGGGGACATTGCTTGGTCACAATGAACATTAGGGCCTGTTGTGCCTGAAAGTGCCAGTTTTCTAGAGAAATTCATAGATGGGCAAGATAAACCCAAGCGACAACTGTTTGAAAGGGAAAACCCTTTTGTTTTGAGGGTTTGGCTGAGCAAGCAATACTTTCAGTTTAGGACCTCAATCATGGAGATGGATTAATGATCCTGCTCAAAACTAGAAACTTGATTGGCAGAAACAGTAACAACCAGGGGGATTTGCCTTAGGACTTTTCCATCATGCCCTGAGATATGCAGAATAAAATAGGGCTCCTCCTATAAAACAAGGAAGATGCTTATGAGGGAATGCAACAGTGTGTTGCCAGGGCCTTTGTGTAGGTGTCATTTCAGATCCTAATAACACAGCTCTTACTCCTGCTGCCTTTCTAGTGTTCTCCCATTTCCTTCCATTTCCTCCTGGAAGTAGTAAAGAGATGGCAATTCTTCATAAGAAGTTTACATAGAATAAGACGTAAGTTAAGCAAGACTTCTCTTCCCCAGGTTTTGTCTTCTCTTTTTTCTGCCTTTCCTATCTTCCTCATCTTCTGGCACATCTGTGTCCGAAACTGTCATTCAAGTGTGACCTGCTGTTGCATGTCACTGGTGTACTATGAAATCATTATGGTACTATCTTTTCTGTTGAAGTCTTTCATGGCCTTACTGGCCCGACTTGCAGTTTCCTGACCCTATTTAAATTCTTCAAATTGTCAGCTGGCATCTGACCCTGGAAGAACTTAAAAGTGGCAGCAATTGTGGAATGCAAAATATGTTTTAGGAGCCAGACAATGATGATGAATTCCTCTAATCCCAGCCCTCAGAGGGCACATGCAGACAAATTTCTGTGTGTCTGAGACTAATGTGCTCTATAGAGCTAGCCCCACTACAACAAAGGCTATAGCACAGAGAAACTGAGAAAACCTGTCTCAAAAAATTATCTGTTGTAGGCTTTCTCCTCTTTGAACATTAGTGAAAGATGGTTGCATGCAATCATTACAGAGATTTTTTTAACCTCTTTAGTAAATGGAGATATTTCTCACTGGAAAGGCAAAGTCTAGAACTGCTTTACTCGTAGTATTTTAGAATTAATTTTCTGAGACATGCTTTCTCATTGATAATGGTTGCTTTGATCCCAGTATGTTGCTTTCCAGTGCAATGTATTCTTTCATCTTAAACACACCTCATTAAATTAAGCGACTGTTTACCCTCAGAAGGCAGAAGGGTTTTTTTTTTTTTAACACCTAATTTGAGGACACTAATTAATTTTAAGAAAATATTTAATAAATGGAACTCATTAATCTGTAACACTGCACATTGATTTAAAATATAATCCACCTCTACATCACAAGTGATCTCAATGACAACAAGATAAATAAGTATGACCCTTGTGTTTTAAAACTGTCCATATGTGTCATGAAGTTGACTGTACATTGCACTTACAGCAAAAAGATTTGTATGTGGAGCATGATGCTGCTTTCAGACCAGAATAGAAAGAATAGTTTATTGCATGCACTGCAAGGAGAAACAGGTTGTATGTCAGTTGCTGTATCTGTCATAAAAATAAATGGCCGTGATTGCTGCATTGCAATGGTTTGAATGTGATTGCACCTATAATCTCATAGGGAATGGCAGTAGTAGAAGGAGGAGCTTTGTTTCAGTGACTTTTGCATTTTGAGAAGAAGAGTATCACTGGTCATGGGTTTTGAGGTTTCCTATGTTTTGGATTTGGGCAAGTATATAAGATGTCTTACTGAGGCCTGCATATCAAGATGTAGCCAGCACCATATTCTTCTTCAAATCATGCTCCTTTCTATGTTGAAAATGGACTCAATTTCTAACACTGTGAGCCAATCCAATTACTTGTTTTCTTTATAAAATTTGTGGGGGAATCTCTTTCTTGCTAGTAGAGTGATGCATATTTCATCCCTGATTGTCACTGTCGAGACTAGGGTTGGAATCCCTGACTGGGAGAGTTTTACCAAGGAGGCAGAGACAGGTTGATCTCTGTGAGTTCAGGACCAGGCTGTTCTACAAGAGCTAGTTCCAAACCACCTTAAAAGTCACAGAGAAACCCTGTCTTGAAAAACAACAAAAATTGTTGTGGTGGTCTTAGAACTTATACACAGCAATAAAAGTCTTAACTAATATAGATTCAGTGGTTTTCTTCTTTAAATGCTCAGGGTGTATGTCATGTGAATGAAGAAAGACCTGATTTTTGGGATAAAATTTGGAAATTATATTGAGCTGGGTGTAAATGATGGTGTGATGTCGTTGAGATTTGCATTGATCACAGCTACTCCTGCCTTTGCTTCCTAGTGCTGGAAAAAAACTCCTACAATTCCTTTAGGAAAAGGCTTTGCATGTTCATTAAGAAGGAAATAATGGTTACTTATTGACTGTTTTCCAATTACCCTGGCTGGTATTGGGAATGCAAATGACAACAAGTATATGTAAAAATTGAGTTCATTTAAGAACTTTGAAGCTGGTGTAGGCACAGTGCAGAAAGACGTGGGGGAAGGTAGGAACATGTGTAATTTCTTGCTTTCCTTTGGTGGAAATATCAGTGTTGAGCCTATAATCAATTGTAGATGGTTTACACAATGTCTGACTCACCATTTCTTGGTGTCCATAGACAATGTCAATCAATAATCTTGATAAAGTACTGATGTGATAATGAAACCAAAGTGCTTTCCTATAGAAGATACAATGAAATCCACAGCCCCATAGCATGGTCAGTGTGTAAGCTTTAGAGCTTAGCTGTCATATCTACAGGGACAAGAAGGGAACATGTGCCTTGTGCTGACCTGGGCAATGGCCCTTTTCCTCTTATCCTCCCTGAGGGTAGGGTCCCTTGGGTGAATGAAATCTCTATGTCCATACTGGGCTGTGGTGGCACACAACTTTTATTCAAGCACTTGAGAGGGAGAGGCAAGAAGCTCTATGTGAGTATGAGGCCAGTATGATTTTCAAAGAGAGTTTTAGGGTGGTCCCAAACATGAAGAGACTCCCACCCAAACATAAAGAGACACCCTGCCTTGAAAACCAAAAGAAAAACCAAAGGAAAACACAAAACAAAACAAAACAAGAAAAAAAAAAACAAAAGGAAACAAATATTGGTGTTCAATGTGAATGACAAGGTTTCTTTTGATACGTGTTGGTATGTGTTGGGAACATCGAAGGGAAAAATAGAAAGTTTGCTTATGGAATTTATCAATATTGTATTCCACATTCAGATTTGTCTTTATGTGTCACACACAGTTTATAAACCAGTGGAAATTGGTCATTAGAATCCTCTTTCAGCAATACATGATCACAACTCTTATAACTTTCCACACCCACTAGTTACCATAACATTTTTCAGGAAAGTTGAGTTCCTGAGAAAAAAGGAATTTTTTAAATGCTCTTTTCTCAAGTGTGCATGGTGTTTAGTGGGTGAACAGGGCAGTTTCTATATGCTGGGGCATTATACGTGTGGTCGGAAGCAGAAATTAAATCATTCTTCTGTATTAATTTTTATGTGGGCATAGTGGGGCTGGTTTTGCCTTAAACCACAAGGAGCCATTAGATTTTGCAGAAGCATAGAAAGATATTACCCCCATTTTAGAGAGTGCTCTAAACCATGAGGCATCTCTGTTTGGAAAAATATCAGTACCTGGAGGGTAAGAAGCAAAAGAGAGTGACTATTCTTCTGAATCAATTTTGAGGGAGTTGTGAATTCTTTTTATTTAAGATCTAAACAACTAGCATGATTGGTAGCTGGGTAACAATGGTCAAGATCTCGGTTTCCCTGGCTGAGATTCCTCTGGTGTTTTGATAAAAAGTTGATTATATTCCAGCTTTTGTTCTTGTCTTTGTCTCTGTATCTCACCTTTATCCTTTCCCAAATATTGTATACCTTCTTGATCACCATACATTTGTTGTAAATATAAAGGTCATAGTATGTCAAAGTATGACCTGAATGTTTCCGGGATTTTTTCCGTGTTCATTTTTATGTCCCCCTTTTCATTTCTGATTTTGTGAATTTGCATGTTCTCTCTCTGATTTTTCATTAGATTGGATAAAGTTTTGTCTATCTTGTTGATTTTCTTGAAAAATCAACCCTTTGTTATCTTGATTTTTTGCATTATTTCCCTGGTTTCTGTTTTATTGATTTCAGCCCCCAAATTTATCACGTTCTGGTGTCTACTCCTCCAGGGTGAGTTTGCTTCTCTCTGTTCTAAAGCTTTCAGTTGCGCTGTTAATTCTCTATTGTGACTATCCTCTGTTTATGTTCATATGGGCACATAGTGCAATGCATTTCTCGGGTACCACTGCTTTCTAAGTGTTCCATTAGTTTGGGTATATTGTGTCCTCATTCTTGTTGAAATTTAGGATGTCCTTAATTTCTTTATTTCTTCTTTGATGCAGGTATGGTGCAATTGAACATTGTTCAGTTTCCATGAGTTTGTAGGGTTTCTGCGATTTGTGTTGTTGTTGTAATCCAACTTCTAAAGCATGCTGGTCATATAAGATACAGGTGACTATTCCAATTCTCTTGTATCTGTTGAGGTTTGTTATTGCCACCTACTATTTGGTCAATTTTAGACAGGGTTTCATGTGGAACAGAGAAGAAGATTATTCTTTTCTGTTTGGATGGGACATTCTATAGATATCTGTTAAACCCAACTGAGATGAAACTTGTGTTAATTCTTTTTTTACTTTGTTAAGTTTGTGACTGGTTGTCCTGTCTATTGGTGACAGTGGTGTGTTGAAGTCTCCCAGTAGAAGTGAGTGAGGTTTTATGTTAGGTTTGAATTTTAGTAGTGTTTCTTTTATGAATGTGGTTGCCTTTGTATTTCGATTATAGTTGTTGAGAATTGAGACTTTGTATTGATGGATTTCTCCTGTGATGGATACGGAATGACTGTTTTCATCTCTTTTGATTAATTTTGGTTGGAAGTCTAACTTGTTAGATTTTAGGATAGCCACACCTGCTTACTTCTTGGGTCCATTTGATTGGAAGATCTTTTCTTAGCCTGAGGTAATGTCTATCTTTGAAGCTTAGATGTATTTCTTGTATGCAGCAGTGAGATGGATTCTGTCTTCATATCCACTCTGTTAGCCTGTGTCTGTTTACAAGAAAGTTAAGGCCACTAATGTTGAGGGAGGGTAAGGTCCATGGATTGTCAATGCTTGTTTGTTTTAGATTTGTTGTTGGCAGTGGTATTGTGAGTTTATTAGTCCTGCTTTACCCTTGATTTATAGTGAAGTGGATTATCTTTTGCCTACATCTTTGTGAGCATAGTTAACTTCCTTTGGTTGGAGTTTTCCTTCCAAATCTTTTTGTATGGCTGGATTTGTAGATATATATTGTGAAAATCTGGCTTTGTCGTTAAATATCTTGTTTTCTTCATCTATACTGATTGAGAGGTTTGCTATGTATAGTAGCCTGGGATGGCATCCGTGGACTATTTGTACTTGTAGAACATCTGTCCAGGACCTTCTCACCTTGAGGCTTTCCATGGAGTAGTCAGGTGGTAGGCCAAAAGTGGACCCCACAAAGTTTACTTATGATCTCCACACAAATATCATGGAGTTTGTAGGACTGTAATCAGAAACAGCATCTCAGTCCCATGTCCATTTCTCAGTCCGTGAATGTGGACAAGTAGAAGACTAGCGATCATTGATGAAAGGAAGACACAGACATAATATAATGTCAGGAAGGCAGATTCAGTCAATATTGAAAGCTCCATTTTATTCATACACCAAACTTAAGTAATCAAACAAAGGTGTGGTAATGGAAGGGGACTTTTATTAATATGTATAAAGGGAAAACAGAAATTTCTTCCACTAATGCTAAAGGCACTCCATAATTGCACATACTATGTGCCTTCAGGCACCCCATTGCTGCACTTATTTCTTCAGGGTGGTTAACCTTTCTACACCCAAATCATTGCTATTTAGGTAGGAGACATTCATCATCAAGTCACAGGTGACCTGTAGCAGGAAAGATAATATCTTAAGGATAATAGGAGTTATGGGAGCACTTTGAACTCATGACAAGTTGGAACGGATTCCCATTTAGGTGCTGAGAAACGTCAGGCTTTCAGAATATATTCCAGGACTGCCAATGCTGTACAGAAGCCTTTTATGCAAACAGATGATGAGATCTACCTTTAACTGCTTGGGGGCAGTGCAAATGTTTAATTCCAGGACACAGGAGGCTGCCTGATTTTGCTTAGGTTGAGACTAGCCAAATCCACAGAATGAGTTTAAGTCCTGCACTGATAAACCCTGTTTTGAAAACAAAAAACAAAACAAAATCACATAAAGGAAAAATCAGATCAACCTTCTGGTGGTAGCCTACATGTATACATGGTATTGAAGGAGGAAGCTTCCCCTCTTGGCTGCTTACCCTAGCTTTGTGTACAAGTTTATTCTTTTACTACCATTAGAGCCTACTTTTTTGGAATTTTGATGTATAATGACCAACTGAGACATCCATCCTGATAAATTAAAAAAAACTGCTGTACTCTTCAGATTCCCATTGGTAGGTAACTTTTGTTGGACTTACTACATCACAGCTTATGAGACATCCTAATAAATCCACTTTCTACACATATGGTGAGATTCATCCTACATTCATTTTCATGCAGAGAACCTTGATTAATGCAGTTGGTTTTTCTTTTGTTTTGTTTTTATCTGCTCCCTGAAGATGTATTGGCTAACAATAGAGCTCACAAATACATACTTCCTAGTTCAATTCCTCTGTACATATTCAATTTTCTATTAAGACTGCTTTTCTCATTATTATGTATTTGCCAAGTGTTTGCTGTGAGTTTCAGGGATAAAATTCTACATCTATGGAGCCATCATCTGACATTCTGCCACGAGAAAGATCATTTATCTTTTTTGAGATCTGGTCCCTGCTTTTCTGTACTGATTGTCTCAACTTCCTGTGACAAACAGGTAAAAAGTAAATTTAGTTCAACTAAACTCAGTGTTAAACCAAATAACAAATAACAATTTTTTGTATCCCTAAATCTCTGTGTAGTCGTTAATGAATATTTGGAACTCCCTTGCAACTTTTTCACCTAGAATCACTCAATCCATTTAAGTAAGTATACTTAGCTAGCCACACTGTGTCTAGGAGGAAGAAAGGAAAATGCCTGTATATGACAGAAAGATAACACATGGGTCAGCTATAAGACAATTGCTATAAAAATGCACATCACTGCTGATGTAGAAAAGACTTTGTCTGGGGTAGAAGGCAAACAGTAACCATTACAATTTGTCCTTAAGCACTCTACAACCACCTGGGAGGTGTTTTCATCACTCAGGCCTTGCTAGCCAATCAGGCCCCTTCGTGACCTGCCTGTAAAAAGAAGTAAAGAGTCCTTCTGGTGTGGATTTGAAGAGAAACTGGAGCCAGTAGTTTTGAGTGCTGTGCTTTGAGGAAGGGCAAACTGGAAAACAACAACAGCATGGTGAGTGAGGGGCTGCTGTCCTCATGGGTAGTGGGAGATGGTGAGGTGATGGATCCAGTGTGGTGGGTATTCCATGGATCTGGCTGGGAAACTATAGCCAGCCTACCTGTCCCCTGAGTTCTCATGCAGTCCTCCATAACTACTCTGTGGGCTGTATCTGCTTTGAGCACTGGGAGCAGGGTGGTGTGTATGGAAACCTCTTTTAAGTCAACTTCTACATACTTCAGGTGCACACACTGAAATCATGGCAACAAACTTCCAGAGGCCTTTTAGTTAAGTACCTTTTAGAAGTTCAGCAATTTGCATTTTAATTTTATATGTAAGATCTATGCATTGTTAATTTTCTGAATGTTGTAAAAGACATCTCATGTAAGGGTAGCACTTCATTATTGAGCAGTGATGTACAGGAGTAGAATTTGTAACACAAAGGATTTACAAATGCTTTGGAGATATTATGTCTCATAAAGTAGAAATTAACTGAGTTAGTACTGCCTCTAAAACACACAAAGATAAGTGTATGTTGACCAGTCCTGTTTGAATTTTGAATGGTTGATACATATTTATTCACCATGATTTTCCAGACCTTTGACTCCAAACCATTACAAAGCAACTCCTGTTTTAGACAGCATCTAGTCCGTTACCCTTATCATAGAACTGCCCCGTAACAAGCTGCTCAGAGTGCTATTACAGGGTCACAAGCAACAACTTAAAATTTATTATATCATATAGTTGCAGTTTTCTTCTCCAGAAAAACATAGTTCTAACATAGTGGCAATAGGACACCAGATTTTAAAAAGCAAACCAATGATGTATGAGTTTCCTGATAAAGCAAAGCTTTCACTTAGGTCCACACGCAGGGATGAGAGACATTCTTAGAAGAGATAGCAACAGCCGGGGGACTAGGCCTTGAAAGCTTTTCCTAAGGGCCTGGTGTATTGACAATAAAACAGAGAACCATGTCAAAAACCAGGTATTTGCATGAGGAGAGCTGGTAATTGTATGGAACAAAGCCTTTGTGGACAGGTTGCTTCAGATCTGTAGATATAAAAACTATATAGAACTATGGTTCTAAGTCCCAAGGCCACTGTGGTCTTAGTCAGCAATGATAATGAGATACCCGCTAGCACTGCATTATTTTATTGTTCTCCTGAGTTTGTCCCATTGATTGGGTTTCTATTTACTTCACGGAAGTGTCCACTTTGCTTCCATTTCCTCTGTGGAAATAGTATACAAGAGTATGTTCTCCTTAAGAAGCTTGTCATAGGACACATTTAGCCATCCCAGCTTTTTAAAAGAAAATCTTTTCTACCTTCTATGTTTCCTATCTATCTCATTTTCCATCACCTTCACCTCAGGATCCTATATGTGGAACAGGTCCTTCAGTTTCAGGTATCTGGTGGCCTTGGAACAGTACTGGGAACACATTTGCTGTTTAATCCTCCCATCTCCCTAAGTAGCTAGACATGCTGTCTCCAGTCCCTACTGAAATTGTTCGATGTGTAAAATGGAGCTTGAACTTAAAAGCCATTTAAGAAGGATAGCATATATGAAATGCAAACTATGTCTAGCCTGGCTCCTCTCTGAGTATTTTTCCAGAGGGTAGATACATGTTATGTTAGAAATATTTGTCTTTATGGATCTCCTTTGTGGGTGAAGTGATTTCTCCCTGGGAAGGCATATTAATACTAGATCATATGCAATTTCATCATGTTAGAAGAATGTTTATGAGACAATCCCTTATGTTGATGTAAGTGGAACTGGTTGCATGATGTTGCTCTCCAAAGCAATGGTTTTGATATCTTCTGTACTATACCTTCAAAATACTTAAATTACTGTAACACATAAGAGATTTAAATTTTCCATTAGAGTCAAGTAACCAACTATCCAGTGCAGTCACAGGAAAAGCATTTGCATGTGGAGCATTGCTTCTGCCTTCAGACAAGTATAAGCAAAATTTTTTATACTGCAGGAGGATTCAGGGTAAGCAACCAGGTGCTGAGGTCAACACTATGAAAAAAGTACATGACTGTGGTAGGGGGATTGATTTTTTTATTTCCCAGTATGTTTTAATCTGTCATGTGTTTGAACACAGACCATAGTTTGTAGGTGTACAGTTTGTGAAGGTTGAGATGAAAGGCAGGATCGCTCAGTGGCTAGCGTTGCCTAAGCAGTAATTAACCACATTGACTAAGTCAATAGTTAGCCACAAAGCTAGGTTACTAGTTAGCCACAGTCACTAAGTCTCTAGTTAGCCACACACAATATATCACTACTTACCCACCCATACTAAGTCACTAGCAAGCCACACATCTAATTCACTAGCTAGCCACAAACACCAAAGAAAATAGGCAGCCACACACACACTGAGACAGTAGTTAGCCATTCACCTATGTGGGTTAATATCAAGATTTTCTATTAAATTTCATTGAGGTACTTGTCTATCTTTGTGCTAATACCAGGCTGTTTTCAGGACTATAGCTCTCTAGTAGATCTTAAAGTCAGGGATAATGATGCCTCGTGAAGTTCCTTTATTATACAGTTTGTTTTGCTATTCTTGTTCTTTTGTTTTTCTTTCTTTCTCTTTGTTTTTTCTTGCTCACAGATTTTTTTTCCATTTTATTTATTTATTTTATATAACCAGGTCCATTTAAATGAAAACAAACATTTATAGACAATACTTGTGTATTTGGGCGTCCTTCTTTCCAAACTACTTCCTGCTGGTAAGGTGCGCTGTCATGGGAGATCCGATGAAGAAGCAGAAATCCTGGCTGTAGTTTGTAAGGCTGCTTTGGTACTCTGTTTCAGGCGATCTGGCTTGATCAAGCCATATTAGTTGGGAAGCAATACACATCTTTTCATTTTCTATGGAAACAAAAATAGAAATCCTTTTCCACAGTAACTTGTCCTTGAACTAAAATTTTGGAGTCAAAGCATTTTTTTTAATTTAATTTATCATTTTACATGTTGATCCTAGTTCCCTCACCCTCTCTCCCTCCCTCCCTCCCACCATCCCTTTCTCCCTTCCCTCCTCCCTCCCTCCTTCCCTCTCTTTTACCCTCTCTGCCCTCTCACATGCATTCTAACCACCCTCCCCTCCCATCCCCCCACCACAATTCCATTTGATGGAAACAGGAGCACACACCCATACATAAACTCTGAGTTGAAGTAGAACCCAGATGCAGATGGAGAGGACAAGACCAGGCAGCAGAAACACATAGAGACAGCTTACCTGAACAAGGAGGAGCTAACAGGCCACCAGACTGATGGCTGGTAAGCCAGCATGGGACTGACCCAGGCCCCCCTGAATATGGGTTTCAGCCAGAAGGACTGAGCAGTCTAAGGGACCTCAGACAGTGGAGCCTGGATGTATCCCTGGTGCACAAAGGACCTTGCGAACACATCCCCCATGGAGGGATAACTGCCTTAATCTAGAGACAGGAAGAAGCCCTGTTTTTCAATATAAAGTTAATTATAATCTTTTCAAGGTCAGTGAAGAATTGTGCTGGCATTTTAATAGATATCGCATGGAATCTGTAGATTGCCATTGGCAATATTGCCATTTTTACTATGTTTATTCTACTTATCCATGAGATTGGGAGATACTTTTATATTTTCTGGTGTTTTCTTTAATTTCTTTTTGTAGAGACACAAATTATTATTAAACAGGTCTTTCACTTGTTTAGTAAGTGTTACCCCAAGGTACTTTTTGTTGGTTGTGGCTATTGTACAGGTTGATGTTTCTCTGATGTCTTTATCAGCCCCTTTGTTGTCTGAATATAGAATGGCTACGATCTTTTTTTCAGTTTATTTTGTATGCTGATACTTCGCTGAATGTGTTTTTCAGCTGTATGAGTACCCTGGTAGAGTTTTTTGGTTGCTTATTTAAACTATCATATCTTCTTAAAATACGGAAAGATTGAGTTCTTCCTCTCAATTTGTATCCTCTTGATATCCTTTTCTTGTCTTATTTCTTTAGCTAGCACTTCAAATACAATAATGAAGAGATATGGAGACAGAGAGCAGCCTAATCTTTGTCCTGATTTTAGAGGAATCGCCTTAAGCTTCTCTACATTCAGCTTGATATTTGCTCTGTGTTTACTACATATTGCTCTTATGTTGTTTATATAAATTGCTGTTATCCCTGATATCTCAAAGACCTTTAACAAGAAAGGATGTTGAATTTTGTCAAAGGTTTTTTCTACATCTACGGAGATGATCATGTGATTTTTTTTCATATTCAATTTGTTTTTATAGTGGTATATTTGATATATTTTCATATGTGAAGCCATCCCTGCAACACAAGGATGAAGCCTACTTGATCATGGTAGATGATTTTCCTGATATATTCTAGGATTCAGTTTTCCCATATTTTCTTGAGTGTTTTTCAATCAATGTGCAGGAGAGATATTGGTCTGTAATTTTCTCTTAGTTGTGTCTTTTTGTGAATTGGTATCAAGGTGATTGTTGCCTCAAAAATGTGTTTGGTAAAGAAACTTCTGTTTCTATTTTATGGAGCAGTTTCAGGAGAATTACTATTAGCTCTTCCATGAATTTTTGGTAGAATTCTTCACTGAAGAAGACATCTGGCTATGGGATTTTTTTTTATGTTGGAAGGCTTTTTATGATGGCTCCTACATTGTTAGTTGTTATAGGTCAATAGAAGTTGCTTGTCTATTCTTGATTTAATTTTGTTAAGTAAGAATTATCCAGAAATTAGTCCATATCCTTTGACTTTTCAATTTTTGTGGAGTATAAGTTTTCAATATATGACCTGAAAATTGCCTGGGTTTCCTCCGTGGCTATTGTTCTGTACCCCCTTTTGTTTCTGATTTTGTTAATTTCCATGTTCTCTCTATGTTTTTTGTTTAGTTTGGATAAAGGTTTGTCTACCTTGTTAATTTTCTGAAAAAACCAACTATTTATTGCATTGATTTTTTTTTTTTTATTATTTTCCTGTTTTCTACTTTATTGTTTTCAGCCCAAAAATTGATAATGGGGCCTACTTTTGAGGGTTGAGTTTGCTTCATTTGTGTCCTAAGGTTTTCAGTTGGGTTGTTAATTCTCTAATGTGTCTCTCATCCGTTTTCTTCATATGGGCACTTGATGCAATAAACTTCACTCGTAGCAGTGCTTTCAAGGTGTCCCATAAATTCATGTATGTTGTATCCACAACCTCATTGAATTTTAGGAATTCCTTAATTTCTTTATTTCTTCTTAGACCCAAGTATGTTGAAATTGAGCATT